>NW_026067987.1:5125658-5223194 GCF_014885135.2 Alexandromys fortis | reverse complement strand
ACGCAGGTTAAGATCCTCCCTGGTAAGCCAGCTCGTGGGCTACACAGAATATTAGAAATGGGTTAGAACAATATGTAAGAGCTAGCCATAAGGAACTGGAACTATCCGGGCCAGGCAGTGTTTGAAAGAATACAGTTTCCGTGTAATTATTTCTGGGTATAAGCTAGCCATGCGGGCGGCCGGGTGCCGGGGACGCAGCCCTGTCGCTCCTATTTCAACACTATTTATTCTCTGTCTGTCTGCCAACCCTGCCTATCCTTTCTCCAGCCTACTAACTGGCTGTTCAGATCTTTATTAGACCAATCAGGTGTCTTAGGCAGGCAAAGTAACACAGATTCACAGAGTTAAACAAAAACAACATAAAAGAATGCAACACATCTTTGCATCATTAAACAAATATTCTACAGCATAAACAAATGCAACACATCTTCAAATAATATTCCACAACAGGTGCTAGAGAATGAGTTATGGTTGAGCTTTCAAGTTTTCATGAGGAACATGAATACAAAAACTAACTAGTTTATCAAATCTCAATGAATATAAGAGGAAAGAGAATATCCTGGACACCCTGTAATCAAATTTCCAATACACAAAGGCAGAGGATCTCTGGAAATAGGAAGATAGGAGCAACATGTCACTTATACAGCATCTCAGGAGCAGAATTTCCATCAGAGCCTTGGGAGGCCATGAAGTGCTTAAAGTTCAAAAAATGGTTGACATCTGTCAATCACTATTCTATATCCAGCAAACTACCCTTCAGAAATGATAGAAATGAAGACATTCTCAAAAATAAAATCATTGAGAGAGTTAAAATTAAAGGTTAGAACTTCAAGATATTAAATATAATCCTCATGTTACCACAAAGAAAATAGCTATAAAACAAGAACAAAAGGAAATGAAAGGGAATTAAAATATTTCAATAAAAATCAACTAAACAAATTAAGATAAAATACAGGAAATAAAGAATTAAAAGTCTGTACGGCAATAAAAAAAATAATCCCAGAAGAAATCCTTCCCTAGAAATAATTACTTAAAATGGATGAAACCTGACAATAAGAAGAAAGCAACAGGCATAATGTATAAAACCATACAACTCTACAGTGCTGAAAGAAATCCCACTCTATGTTCAAAGTCACAAATAGAATAAAAATGCAAAGATGGGGAAAGACACGCATGACAGTAGAAACCAGGAGACAACATGGATAGCTGCACTGGTATCAGATGGAAGAATTCTGTTTAAAAAATGGTTATAAGAGAAAGAAGGGCATTGTACAGATTAATAAAGTATTCGGCACAGCAAAGAGATAAAGCTTTAAACATCCACACACTAAATGATGGTGCACCAAGTTGGAAGAAAAAAGGAGAAGAATTGAAAAGAGAAATGAATAGTTCTACAATAGTAGCCAGAGACCACAATGCCCATCTCTGAATAACAGAGCAACTATACACCAGCATGAGAAAGTGGAGAAGTTGAAATACAATAAACCAACCAGATTGCGATACAGATGTGACCACTGTTCAAAACAACTGAACATATGCTCAAGGTTCACATGGAATATTTTTCTAGGATACAAAATATGGAGTTTGTAGTTTATGTTTCAATAAACTTAAAAAGGATGGATAGCATGCAAAAAAAATCTTCTTTGATCACCAGGATAAAGTATGAAATAAATAACTGAAGAAACGGAAAGTTCATAAAGTTGTGAAAATTAAATGACATGCTCTTAAGCAACCGAAGGATCAAAGGCCAATCAAAGGAAAAGTAGAGAATAGAGATAAACAAAACAAATGGCACAGTAGCTATTACAAAACACAGTGACCATAGTACCGACAGAGGAATTTATGATTGTAGGAAAGATATCAAAGCGACAATCTCATTTTGCAACATAAGCTAGAAAAAAGAAAACAAAATCAAATTAAACTCAGAACTAAGCAAAGAAAGAGAATAATAAACAGAAGAGATGAAGAAAATGGGGACACAATAGAGATAGGCAATAAAACCAAAAGCTGCTTTCTTTGAAAAATTAAGAAAATTGGGAAATTTTCAGTTATATGGATGAAGGAAAATAGAAAGACTCAAATGACTGACAATAGAAATGAAAATGAGGACATTTCCACAATTCTACAGAAATACAAAAGATTATTTTTTTAAAAAAATTACTATGGATATTTGTTTATCAATGAACCAGATACCTTAGATGAATGAGACAGATTCAAAGGAGTGTAAAATCTCCCAAGTCAAGAGAATTTAGAGCTAGCAAGAAATGTGAATGAATAACCAAAAACCTCCAGATAATCAATGAAAGGCCTACTGACACCCCTGGTGACTTCTACCAAACACTGAAAAGTAAGATCACCTTTATTATCTCCAAGCACTTTGAGAAGTCTTCCTTATTCATACTGTGAAGCCAGTGCCGCTCTGAAACCACTCCAGACAAAGCCAGAATAACATATAAACCCATAGACTAGTGTTTCAGTTGACACTGACACAAAAAACCAACAAGATACTGGTGAAGTTATTTCAACAATCATTACCGTAGCTAGTATTTCTTTAAAAAAAAAAAGTGATAGTGAGGACATAGAGAAATTAGACTCCTGTGCATTGTTGGTAGGAATCTAAACATAGTACAGCTGCGTAGAAAACAAGATGGCAATTTCTTCCAAAATTAAAGACAGTATTAGTATTTTGGCCAAGCTATTCCACAGCTGTTTGTATGCCTAAAATTGAAGACAGTCTTGGGATTTTAGTATCCAAGTTTTTAACAGTACTATTATAATTAAAATATTAAAACAATACACAAATACACATGAATATGCACATACATATTACATTTATGCACATAAATACATTCACATACAGACATACACATGCATGCACACACATACATAATGCATACACATAAACATACTCACAACATACAAACCCGCATATGCACACAATCACATAAGTAGCCAAATATACTCATTAATATATATACACATACACATGTGCACATGCAGTCATATAGATGTGCACATGCATGCATATGTATTTATAAATTTATACAGCAACCATGAAAATATACACAAAATCACATAGACATACAGACAAAAGAACATGCATATATACATACACACAAATATACAAACTCATACAACGCAAGTAGCTGCACACTGTATACACACATACAAATGCAGATACATAACGCGCACACAAAACCATACTTATGCAAACCCAGACAAATATTCACACATTGCTCACATGCACATGCGTACATGCACACCTATAAACGTTCAAGTATAGGGACATGCACAAACATACACAAAGATTATACACCCTCATACATACCCCAACATTTTTACACATAGAGGCACAAACACATACACACATGTACATATTCACTAATGCAGAGACATACAAATATGTTTGCATACATGCAGCCATACTCACACATATATATGCACATTTACAAATATAAACATGATGCCGACCTACACACACATTCACACTCACACGTACACATTTATATGCATACACAGTCCTATAGAAACATACGCACTTAAAGATTAAGTATGCCACGCATACATGAACACATATACTCTTACATATATATTCTCACAAAGACATATACAAGCATAGGCATATATCCACACATACACACTCACATATCCATACACACATGTGCATATATACATACACAAGCACACATATATACAAATATATATTGACACACATGCAAACGCATACACGCAATGCATGGATACATATATACACATATGCACACAATCACACACATATACACAGATGAACACACATATACACTTGCATCTGCATGTGAGTAAACACATTTACACATGAATGCACACACATGTACACATCTACATACATATACACACATAAAGATGCATATACATATACACACATGCACACTTCTATCCTAGTTTGCTTTCTATTACTGTGGTAAGGATCAAGACCAAAAGCAACCTAAGGAGGAAAGGTTTGCTTGCTTACATATCCCAAGTCATAGTCCAATGAAGGCAGCCAAGACAGGAAAGGAATTCAGGGCAGGTACTTGGAGGCAGGAACTAAAGCAGGCAGAATAGAGGGGATACTGCTTACTGGCTTCCTTCTATTAGCTTGCTTAACTAGATTTTTTTATACAACCAATTACTCACAGTAGGCTGGGTCCTCTCATATAAATCACTAATTGAGAAAATGCATCACAGGCCTGCCTTTAGGCCATTCTGATGGAAGCGTTTTTTTCTTTATGCTCAAAACTCATTTATTTATTGTCTGGGATTTCAAATCTCACTAACATCAGGAGCAGAAAAAGAGAGAGCATAAGCAAGGAACTCAGGACTGTGAGGGGTACACCCATACACTGAGACAATGGGGATGTTCTATCGGGAACTCACCAAGGCCAGCTGGCCTGGGTCTGAAAAAGCCTGGGTTAAAACCGGTCTAGCTGAACATAGTGGACAATGAGGACTACTGAGACCTCAAGAACAATGGCAATGGGTTTTTGATCCTACTGCACGTACTGGCTTTGTGGGAGCCTAGGCAGTTTGGATGCTCACCTTACTAGACCTGGATGGAGGTGGGTGGTCCTTGGACTTCCCACAGGGCAGGGAACCCTGATTGCTCTTTGGGCTGACGAGGGAGGGGGACTTGATTGGGGGAGGGGGAGGGAAAGGGGAGGCGGCGGTGGGGAAGAGACAGAAATCTTTAATAAATAAATAAATAAATAAATAATTAAAAAAACAAATCTCACTAACAAACACCCCTCCAATATTTAGGAGAATCTATTTTAAATGATGGTAGAAGGACAGGAAAATCTGCATTACATTAATTGATTGAATATAGAACTTCATACATACAAATCTGTAAATCCTACTGAGCCCACCACTTCAATTTATTTTCTAATTTCTTTCTTTCTTTCTTTCTTTCTTTCTTTCTTTCTTTCTTCCTTTCTTTCTTTCTTTCTTTCTTTCTTTCTTTCTTTCTTTCTTTCTTTTCTCTCTCTCCTCCTCCCTCCCTCCCTCCCGTCCTCCCTCCCTCCCTCCCTCCCTCCCTCCCTCCCTCCCTCCCTTCCTTTTACAACCCTAGGACCACAGCCTCCCTCCAACACATCCTCACTCCCTCTCCCTCCTCCCCTCTACCCCACCCTCTATCTAATCTATCCCTCCTCTGTAATCACTCAGAAAGTGGCAGACCTCCCATAAGCTTCAACAAAACATGGCATATGAAGCTGCCATAAGACCAAACATTTTCCCTGGTATTCAGGCTGGGCAAGGCAATTCAGCTTGAAGAATATGTTTCCAAGAGCCATCAAAGTGCCAGGGACAGCCGCTGCTCCTGTTGCCCAGAGTCCCACAAATTAACCAAGGTACTCAATGTCACATATATACAGAGGGCCTAGGTTCCTCACATGCAGGCTCCCTGGCTGTTGGTTCAGATTCTGTGAGTTCCCATGAGTCAGGCTAGTGGTTTCTGTGGGTTTTCCTGAGACATTCCTGACCTCCTTGTTTCCTGCAGTCCCTCCTCCCTCTCTTCAACAGGACTCCTGGAGCCTGAGACTCTAAAAGCCAGAAGTGCCTGAAGAGAAGGGAAGCATTTTCTTAACAGAAGTTCCCTTTTCCTAGATGACCCACGCTTGTGTCAAGCTGACATACAAACTAGCCAGGCATCTTTCAGACACATATGGAGGGGGCAGTCTGACATGTGAAATATGAATGAACCCTGACAACAAGCAAAATTCCACTGGATTAATCAAAAAACGCAAAGGAAGGGAAGTGGCAGTTGGGGGAGCAAGAAAGGGGAGGCGAGAGCTCCTTTCATGTTTAGAACCCCAGTTTCACAAGATGATAGGAGTTACAGAGGTGCTTTGTGGCCCTGTCTTCAAACCATCCTGGAATTAGTTGATACCACAGAACTGTATGAAAACTTTAATGACAGTCAATCTCTTGTTGCAAATATGGATGGGCGGGAAGAGGCCTTCAGCTCGCCATTTGGGATGAACTTTGAATGAACCAGACATCTTGGAACTCTCCACCTGAGGAGAGTCTGGAATTGATGTTTCTTATAACTCTAAATAACTAGAACTAAATCTCAGGAGTCACTAGAAAGGGGTCCTGTTCACACTGACAACAGTGCCTAGCCCTCGTCTTGCCATTTACTTTTATGTTTTCGTGCTCCACTGATTGGCCATACTTCTCGCCTGTGGAAGACCCAGCAAGCATGTGCAGTAAACCCTGGAGCCTCTGTCTGGGAAAGCAAACAGCAGCTAAATCAAGGGCTCCGTGGAAGCAATATGTAAATGATGTCAGTGAAAGGTCAATGGGGTCGCTGCTAAATGGACTTCACTCCTAGTCATTGTGAAACCATCCGCGGGCTGAATTCCAGCATGAGAAGAAATGAGTTGGTTTTATAAAAAGAGAAAAAAAGACCATGATAATCTAAACAAGTTAATAGCCAAAACACAAGCAAAGTTAGCTGTTTTTCTTACACAAGAGGTTTTGTTGAGGATTTTGTTTTGCTTTTTAATTCCTGTCCACATAATAAACACTAGTGTTTATTTTAAATGGTATGGGGAGAGGATAAGTGTTAGTGGGGCAGTCAATGTACGAAGTGGACTATAAGCTATCTCAAATTCACATGCCCATTTTGGCATTTTTCATCACATTTTTAGTTGATATTTTTAAAGTATTTTGAATATCCAGCCTGAACGCTAATCTGTGAGTAGATGAATCTAATCATGTGGGGGGGGGTGTTTTTGATCTTATACAGGTGATTTATTGTCCCTTTGAAGTCCCCACAAATTTCCTAATCACGGTTGAGAGCCCCATGTGCTTTCCTGCAAGATTTTCTCAATAGGGGGATTAAGCTTTGGAACACAAAAAGCTGAAAGAACGTTACAAAATGGTGATGGCCAAAAATCAAGTGAAAAAAAATATCAGTAAGAAAAATAGGGTTCGCCTTTGAAGTACAACTATGACTGTATTATCCGACCATGAAGTGAACTAGGACAGCAGCCTTTTCTCCTGGTCCTTCTGTATCTACTCTCACTCCAGCCTCTTGTACACTAATTCAGAGCATCATTCTAGAGTCCAACTCTGATATTGTCACTCCTGTTCATTATCTGGAGAATAAAGTACAAATTTGAACATCAGTTCAACCCCCGTACTAGCTTCCCACAGCACCTTCTCCTTAGAGTACGCCAGTCCCATTACCTTTCTGGCCTCTGTGGTCCAACCAGCTAGAACTGCTCTTGTTTAATATATCTAACATGGCCTTCCCTGCCTCCCAGATTTTGTTCTCTTGTCCTCCAACACTTGAAGTTGCTGTGGAGTTAAGTTCTTCCTGAGTTCACAAGCCTAGTTTCCAAACAACCTGCTATAGGCTGAATGTGTCCTGTTCTATCATAGCTCAGAACACTAACCACCAATATGATTAGTTGAAGCCACAAGAGCCTTCAGGGATGAAGCTATGGTTAAATGATGTTGTAAGAGTGAGCCACTAATCCCATAGGACTTTGTACTTGTAATATAAGGAGGAGGTTCTAGCTATCCCTCTGCACACATAGGATACTGCAAGACATTGATTGAAGGAGAATCCACATGAGACACTGTCTTTCATGGGCCTTGAACATGGACTTCCAGTCTCCATCACTATCAGAAACAAATATTTTTTAGCATTTGCAGACAATTCTACTATCTTATCAACAACCCTTCCTTGATCACCTTGTGTTTCCTCTCCCCATTCTTAGGGCACTTTATTTATCTCCCTACATTAATATTTAATCTATATCTCTACAATAATAATTTCCAAGCATCATTTTCTATGAAACTAGGCCTCATTAAGACAAAGCTTTGTCATTATCTAATGTAAAATAGTTGGGATGTTCATGATTTAACACTGGCGTTTTGACTCCTTGCTCTGGGGATTCTGTCTTGTTCTGTCTTTCAGTTTGTCCTATCTGGTACTTTCATCTAGAAGGTCAGCTGATTGATAAGCTGACCAATAAAGCTCAAAGTCATGTATGCTCCAGAAACAAGAGAGAGGAAGATAGAAAAAGGGAGGCAATAGTCTTTGCCCTACTCTTTTATGAAGCCTTCTTAGAAATCCCAATTAACCAACTATCCAAGTTTAGATTTTAGTAAACACAGCCTGATTGTGCACAACACCTAATTCCAAGCTACCTACTTAAATACCATATATATTCCCTTAGTTAAAAAGCAGTTTCTAACATTTGAGTTTATTTTTGTCACTGCTAGAAGATGGAGTTCCTTAGGAACATGTTCATTCATGGTGAATTGTGCAGTCAGAATAGTGTGTTGCCCTAAGTTTTGTACATGTAGAAAGAAAGATTCACTAAGTGAATCCATGTAGATGGAAGTTTCTCTCCTGCCCAGTCCCGCAGCCATTCAGTCCCAATGAAACTCACAAAGGTTTATATTAATTATGAACTGTTTGGCCTCTTAGCTCAGGTTTATTATTAACTAGCTCTTACAACTTAAATTAATTCATACTTCTTATCTATGTTTAGCCACGTGGCTTGGTACCTTTTCTCAGTGCAGCATTTTCATCTTGCTTCTTCTGCTTCTGGCTGGTGACTACAAACGGAGCCTTTCCTCTTCTAAGAATGATGCAGGATTCCCCTTTTATGCTATGAATATGTTTCATTACCATTGGCTAATAAAGAAGCTGCTTTGGCCTATGGCATGGCAGAATATAGGTAGGCTGGAAAACTAAACTGAATACAGTGAGAAAGGTGGAGTCATACAGACACAATGTAGCTTCTGAAGGAGAAAATCTCCAGAACCTTACTGGTAAGCCACAGCCTTATGGTGATATACAGATTAATAGAAATGGGTTGATTTAAGATATAAGAGCTAGCTAGGAATATTCCTGAGTCATTTGCCAATCAGTGTTTTATTAAACCAATATTAGTGACAAATCTATACAGGGTACAGGAGCATTATCCCACAGCAGATCCATTTGTTTTAATTTAATAATGCAGGTCCTGTAGATCCTACCTATTTCCTGATGTACTCTCAGATGTATGAACAAACCTAAGTAAGATCTGATGTTGCTGGGCACTGATGGTACATGCCTTTACCATCACTTTTGGGAGGCAAATTCTTGTGAGTTCCAGGCCACCTTGGTCTACAAAGCAAGTTCCAGGACAGGCTCCAAAGTTACACAGAGAAACCTATCTTGAAAAAATAAAATAAAAATAAAAGATTTGATGCCAATATTGTCAGTATAATATAAAATTGTTTCTTAATGCTGAATTTTCTTGAGTGGAGTTTTTCTTCATTTCTTGTGAGAGTAGGACAGACTATTTATTTCTAAACTCCTCTTTAAATAGTTTGTGTGTGTGTTTGTGTGTGTGTGTGTGTGTGTGTGTGTGTGTGTGTGTGTGTGAGTACCAATGAAGACTAGAAGAGGGTGTCATATCCCTGGAGCTGTACTTACAGACAGTTGTGAGTCACCTCTCACATATGGGTTCTGGATGTCAAAATTCTTTGGTCTTTTAGAAGAACAACAAGAATTCTTAACTACTGAGCCATCTCTCCATCCCCTGTTTGTCCAAACTCTTCTATAGGCAATGACTTATTGATACGAAACATACCTTCTCCTTCTCCCTCTCCTTCTTATTTTTATCTCAATAAAAGACCATAAACATAGATATTTTAAGTAAATACAATGGCCTGTGTGTGTTTCCAGGATAGGAAATACCTTTCTACTATAAACCTGGCAACTTAAGCACCATCAAATGTTCTTGCTTTCATCTTATCCTCAGGATTATTATGAGGCAGATTGAGCAGGATGCTGGTTTTGTTTGTTTGTTTGCTTGTTTTTGTTTTTTGTTCTTGGGATGCTATGAAGTGTCAAACATGCAACCTCTCCAATTTTCTTTTGGCAGCTTTTCTATCTTTTGTTTTCTTTTTCTTCAGTCTCATTCTTCCTTCTCCCAACCTGTGTAGTGAGGTGAGGTTGGCAATGGCCAATGCATTGATGGGAAGAGTTAATTCCCACTCTCTCAACTCCTGTCATGATCTGTAGAGGTCCAGAGGAGACACACAGTCACGTGCAGCAGACATGCACTTCAATACCAGAATAAGTACTTTTCCTTCAGTCCTCACAGCGCACTGGAGCTGATAGTAAAAGGGAGCTGAGACTCTCATGGGCAAATGCTAAGAAGCCCTTTAAAGCCGGAATCCTGCCCATAAGGGTCTAAATCTCTCTTCAACTTTTTGTGCTAAAGGCATCCCTGAAACACAACACAACATCCCTGGCCTCCCTCTGAACTCCACTGTGCCTTTTCCTTTGAGTGCAATTAGCACAGAAGCATTCATACCTAGCAAGGAACCCTGCCAGGTCTAGCAGAAACACCTAGAGAAATCAGGGCATTGGTTTGTTTATCCTAACTCTTCCTTGCTCCTATGTATCCAGTCAAAGCCTATGGTAAAAAAACAGATGTTGTTAATAACGTAGTAAGAGCCACTATTATGCCCATTTTCCCAGGAGTGCAACTGAAGGATTTTCTGTGATTCTGGTAACAAATGACAAATTGTTCGTGTCTATTTTCATGAAATGTTTTGACTGCTGAAGTTGTTCCATAGCAGTTCATTAAAGGACCCATAAAATATGTAAGTTTACATTTTATAAAAAGATCATCAGGAATTTCTTGGCTGATAGCATTGCTTCTATTAAGCATCTGTTTTCTATTTTCTAAAGGCTTGCAGCAGGAGTTGTCCAACTGTATATGGAGAGCAGTTGATTTAAGCTGGATGAAAACATTGTAACTTGTTATTAAAGATTAGCAACCCACCAATGAAGCTTCTCTTGGAGGCAATGAGCGATGTGTACGTAGCACATCTGGCTTCAAAATATTAAAAAAAATGATAAACACTCACCGACACAATCCATCTGTTCCCTGCATCTGCATCATTGTCCCATCGCAAAAAATAGGACACATGCGGAACTCCATGTTACACAAAGCTGAAAACATTTTTGCTCCTCGGTATCCAGGCAGGGGTGACTGATGGAGGGTGATTCTGAAGGAACGTCACACTTATCATTGCCGATATAGACATTCTGGAAACCGGGTTAGAGATGAATTCTACAGTGAACTAGGCTGCCCTGGACATGAAACTGTGGTTAGAATACTGAAAACCACAGACTAATGTCTTTGATAAAGGAGTGTTAGGCGTGCAGCAAAGGCAATCTTCTCTAGCACTCTTGGTAGCAGCTCGCATCTATTAAATGCTAACCTGCGTCAGGCAGGATGCCAAACACTTTACATGCAATATCTCAGTGGAGCCTTATAGCCAGGCTGACTAACCCCATCTGAGGCAAGGAAATGAAGTGAAACCACGCCTCTAGTGCGGGTCCCAGAGCTCCTCGGTGCAGCAATGTCCTTTCCTTGTTCAGTGTGATGGTGGGGCCCACTCTCTAGTGTCCCTGCTGCTAGAACACAGGACATACCTTTAAAACTAATTTCTTACTTCTTAGAGTTAATAGTTCTTCTGTAAAATTCATATCTCCCAATACTAAACACATTTTGCAACATGTACTGCGTCTACAAATTTATTATGAGATGAACAACAAAAACTGTTATGAACTCCTGTTAGTATTTAAGGTTTTTTTTTTAAGAAAAAACTCTTTTAAAGTTAACTTACTAAAGTCTTAGAAGGGAACAATGATTCCTCTCCCCTTTTAAGAATAATAAAAAGCCTCGAGACATAAGCACTAAACAGTTTGCTTAGATCAGTGCAGATCATGGGAATTTAAATTAGAAACTGATTCCAACTATTTCTAACCTGAAAACTTACTGTAACTATCACTTATGTTCTGAAAGCCAAGCTAAGTGGCAGGCATAATTCGATGGATAATACATAATTGACTCATTTCATTTATCATGTTTCAAGGTTTATAAAACCATAGCATGCATCAAATCTCAGGCTGTGTGTGTGTGTGGGGGGGGATGATAAATAGTAATATTCCATTGGTGTGGGCTGCATCCATCATCTGACGATAAACACATGAACTGTTTCCACTTTTGGGCGATTGTAAACATTGCTATTACACATATTGTACAAGTATCTCTTTGAGACATTTGTTTTCAGTTCTTTGGAGTATATGACTAGGAGGGGAATTGCTATGTCATGGAGCTAAGATAGCAACTTCTGTTTATATGTTTAACAAAATAAATAATGCTAAAATGAAACAAAAACATAGTTGTTTTTGGAGGAGTCATATTTTAGGATAGAATGAAAGGGTATAGATCACATGATGTATGCTGCATTGATAGCACATAAAGGATGCCTACAGAACCAGAAAATGCTCATCGTAGGGTCAAAAGGTCCAGGGAGACTGTATACGTGACCTTTTATACACGAACAATTCCTTAAGGATGAGGAGATGGTCTGAATGATGATGGGGGTGACTACTTGGGTTAGGAGGAAGAAGTTTTGGGCTATGAGCACATATCAAATGGAAGAATTCTCACCAGCAGAGCTTGCAAAATCCGTGTGAACTAACTTGTGCTGCTTAATGTCATGCGTCAACTTAACTGTGCCAAGAACACCCGAATACTTGTTCAACTATGATTTTGGCTTCATCTGTCAGGATATTTTTTAATGAAATTAGCATTTGAGTGGATTTTGCTCTGGTGAGGTGTTAAAACAGATTGCCCTCCTCAGTGAGCAGCTCCCATTCAGTCCCTCGAAGACCTAAGAGGAACAAAAAGGCTGATCCACTACAAAGAGAAACTCTTCTCACGGGTCTAGGATGACGATCTTTTCCTGTCTCTAGACTTGAATTAAACACTGACTCTTTCGGGGTATTAAGGCCTTGGTGGCTTTCCAATCAAGCACTTATGTGGTCAGTTCTGTTGCTGTTCAGGCCTCGGACTTGAACTACAACTGAACCATTGGTTCTCCTGGCTCTAAGTCGTGCCCACTGTAAATATGGGAATTCCTCAGCCTTAATAATGTATCTTTTTCTTTCTTAACTATGGTACATTTCCAAATTCTGTTACTTCCTTTTCAAAATGGTATCCTTATTGTTACCTCCTTCTCAGAGCTCCCAGTGCTCTTTGGTGTTTGACTCGATCTCAGCTTACTTTTCCTTCTTTATGCTATGTATGGTTCTTGAGATTCATGCTGTATGTGATTCTTAGGACTTGTTTTGCAACAGAATTTTGTTCTGTTTGCTCCCTGTGCTCTGATAGTCTTCCCTCACCTCTGCCTGGCTAAATTAAAATTCCACTTAAAGCTCTTTGCAGCACTGATAGTTTATGGAGACAGAGAAATACAGCTTCTTTGATCGCCTCAATTTCTCTCACACTCTTTCCATGTATTTGGAAACAGACATACACACACATACAGAAGAGAAGTGCAACAGGGTACTTTGCTTTTTGGTTGCATGATCGCACATTCCTTTAGCTTTATGTTACTTACAACTTCAAAAGCTTTGTCTAATCCACCATCTATAGAGATTTATATCGACCAAAAATTACTATAACAAAGAAAGGATGTGGATCATAGGGATGATAACCCAGCTACCTACTCGTTCCATCCTCTAGAACAAGCAAATAGAAGAAATTGTTCTGTAGCCACAGGACTTTCTCAGTTGGAGAGCATCCTATCACTGGATGCTTATTTTTTTGTCTTAAAAGATTCCTATTGAAAGCTAAAAGAAACATTTTACAGTTGGTTTCTGAACGAGCTACTCTTCTGAGATGGCAGGACATGCTTCCTATTTGGAGCACGGGCAATGCTTTGGCTCACCACACTCTGCTGGGTCTAAACTGAGGCTTCACATGACGTCATTCATCATGAGTTTGAAACAAGTGATGAAACAAATTTGAAACAAGTTCTGTTCTGATTGATTGCTCTATAGGGTTACCAAGGAGGAGGAATAAGCCTCTTCACGCAGACCCACACTGCTTGCTTTGCAAAACTACTTGAGTATTTGCCTAGAAATGCGGTTAAGATAGTTTCCTTCAGCTTACACAACCTCCTTTCAACATTTAATTCTTGGGAATCAAAGTCAGGATTATCACAGATCTGGATGCTTAATTTTGGGAATCCATTATTTTCAGGTTTCAAAATAGTAGTATTTTCTTCTGATGAATAAAAATCTATAATTAAGAATAAATTTTAAAGCATACTTAGCAAATAGAAATTCTGTTATGTAATCTGTCAATAATTTCACTTGACTACATACATAACATACAAAAAATACATTGTTTTTAAAAAGTAAATCTTAGAAGCCCAAATTAAGGGACTAACTTCAAAATTACATTATACCAGAACTATTCCTCATGCAAAACATCAAAAGACCAAATAGCAAATGATCCTAGGGAGGCTGTGGTGGGCATATTCCGTGAGTGGCATTACAATTGATTGTG
This sequence comes from Alexandromys fortis, assembly GCF_014885135.2. Classification (NCBI taxonomy): domain Eukaryota; kingdom Metazoa; phylum Chordata; class Mammalia; order Rodentia; family Cricetidae; genus Alexandromys; species Alexandromys fortis. The sequence goes on along the minus strand of NW_026067987.1, from coordinate 5,208,792 downwards.
ACTAATTCTAGACATTCCCTCTGTATTGGTTCATATAGTACTGAGTGTCACACATCACCCTGAAGAACAACTTTCTTCCTGGGAATCCTTATGAAGAGGTCCATCCCTAGCACTGAACAAAACAAAGCGAAGTAAAGAGCTGAGACTCCTTTGCCTGAGTTACCTCTGAATTTGCCTTTGGAGCTAATGGTCCCATTTGGGTCCTCTCATTGGGAGGGGCACTCACCTAAACCCCACTGTCTACAACAGGGCCCAGATGATGACTCCCTTCCTACCCTGTGTGACTTCTTTTCTACCACTGTCTACAACAGTACACAGACAATGAGTTCCTTCTCACCCCATATGACTTCTTTCCCCTTTTAAGGTGGAGTTGTCAGAGGCTTCACTTATTCCAGATGATAAGAGTCTTCTATGGATTGGATCTGAACTGTCCTCCTGGGACCCCTGTGTGGAAGGCTTGTTTCCCAGAGAGCTGTTAGACTGAGGCTTTGGAAACTTTAGGAGGTGGGGCTACTGACTGGTAATGGGATCACTGGAGATGTGACCCCTCTCAGGGTACCCAGAGACCCTGTTCTCTGTCACTGTCTTTTGCACACTGGCCAGAAGGTGGGCAGCTTTGCCTTGGCACACAATGTGCTGCGCTAACACAGCAAAAGCAGCAGAGCCAACCAACCAGGGACATTAACTTCTGAAACTATATATAGTTATTAGTTTATTTCATATTATTTATCACAGTAACAGAAGGCTGACTAGCACACCGACCTTTCTAAGTGAGAAAGAAAGCACGTACTCAGAAAGGGGGAACACATGGAGTCATAAGTCACCCCTAGCCTGTGAGAGCACTTCTGCCTCCAGCTGAGGACCAGCATGCAGATGTCCTGGTTACCACTTTTGAGCTAGTCGCTTCCTTGCCGCCTTTTTTTTTTTACTTTTTTTAATTTTTGTTTATTTTTTGATAGTGATATATTTTGTGTGTGCTGTAACAAATAAAACTTGACTGAAGACCAGAATATGGAGCTAGCCACACTAGCTAGTTAACCACAGAGGCCAGGCAGTGGTGGCACACACCTTTAATCTTAGCAGAGGCAGTTGGATCTCTGTGAGTTCAAGGCCACCCTGGGCTACAGGAGATTGAATCAAAATAAAAGAGAAACAGAGCCAATTGGTGGTGGCTCACACCTTTAATCCCAGCAGTAGGGAGTTTGAGGTGAAAAAAGGTTTGGTTGGGCAGAGAGAAGGATATAAGACCAGAGGAGATAGGAGCTTAGAATTCAGTCTGAGGTTTCAAAGACACAGCATTCGGTCTGTGATGGAGGAGGGTCATTTGTCTATGTGTTACTTTCATTGGTTAACAAAGAAACTGCCTTGGCTTTTGATAGGACAGCAGCTTAGATAGGCGGAGTAGACAGAACAGAATGCTGGGAAGAAGGGAAATGAGACAGATGCTATAGCTCTCCTCTCTAAGATGGACACAGGTTAAGATCCTTCCCAGTAAGCCACCATCTCGTGGTGCTACACAGATTATTAGAAATGGGTTAATCAAGATGTGAGTATTAGCCAATAAGAGGCTGGAATTAATGGCCCAAGCAGTGTTTAAAAGAATACAGTTTCCGTGTAATTATTTTGGGTAAAGCTAGCTGGTGGTGGGAGCTGAGCCACAGGAAGTGTCACGCAGCTCCTTCTACAAGTCTGTAGAGACAGAATCATGCCCTCTTTTGTCTGAGGATTCAGTAGAGATAAAAATTCTTTTTAGTGGCTGGCTCCTTTACTTCTCTGATCTCTCAGGATTTCCCTCCATATCTGACTTTGAGTTTTTATTATTAAAACTAATTAGAATTCACGATGCACTCTTTCAAGAACCTCACCCATAAACATACAAAGCTTCCGAATGAGTGTTTGTAAACATATCTCCTCAAGAAGTAAATGAAGAAGTCAGTGGTCATTTGCTAGGCTGAAAATGCAGGTAACGTTACACACTTCTATAGGACCAAGTCAGAACTACTCTAACACAATATCCATAGACCCTGTACCCAGTAACCCCCACCACACACAAAATCCTTTACGAAACTTTCATGCTTTAATATCTCCATTGAAAAGTTTTATGGATAATTGTATTTTAAAATTTTTTTCTCAGTGGAAGAGTGCGATGCAAATATTCATTGATTTCTTGGTAAAGTTGGTGCTTAAATGCTCCGAATGTGCATCAGTTAGATACATTGCAAAATAAGAATGGAATATTATGCACTGAATTAGTATTCACTGATCTCTTTAAAAGTTTGTTCTTCTTCTTCCCTCTTCAACTTTCTTAAAATACATCAATGGACATTGCAAAGGATAAAGGGGTTTGATGACTGTCTTTTTTTTTTTTGCAGAAATGTGATTCATAGGACATTTAATATTCTAATTTTAAAATAAAATTAAATTCTGCATAAAAAAAGAAAAAACCTATTTTAGGGTATTAATGGATAATTTATTAAAATGTTTCCTTTCTCAAACGCCATATAAAGTAATATTGTGATAAAATAAAATAAAAAGAATCAGTTTGCATATTTTATTATTCATAAATTACGAATGTTATTACATTAACTAAGAATGGCATTCAGTTCCAAATGCCACTCCAGCTGTACTTTGATTTGGTGTATTGATATTATCAAGATGTAGGTGATTGAGTCATAGAAGACATAGTTCTCTAAAGTGGAAGTTTGATTGCAGGAAGTATCCTGTTAAGGCTTTGGATGGAGGAAAGTCATGTACTTTATGTGTTTTTTTTTCTGTCCATGTTTGCCTGCTGAATGCATTTTAAGGACTTCTTTCATGTCACTTGTTCTGATACTAGATATCAGACAGGTGAAACCCAAACACATTGGAATTTGTGGCAGGGGCATTAACTTTTCCCAACTCTGAAAAGAAACGGCACATTTTTCATTTCCTATCCCTGCTCTTCTACAATGCACCATGTTTTTACTCTTTAAGTCATTCATTTGCAGAACCAGTGTCTCTAGTGATGTGTCAATATGAATAAAAAGAGTAAGTCAGAGGAGATGAGTATTTCAGTATTCCCCTTGGATTTAGAGACAGTCTAAGGAACACTGGATGCATCTTAGGGAGACAAGGTTGTGCTTGCACAGATACAAAAATAGAGCAGAACAGCTGGGGTCTGTAGCAAGCTTTGTCAGATTGTCTTTGGACCACAAGCTCACAAATAATGAGAGTTACTATTCATTATGAAAGCTTGACTTTGCTTAGGTGTTTTTCCAACTAGCTTTTATAACTTAATTAACGCATATTGGTTGGTTACCTCTTGTTACTACAGCACACCCAACTTGCTTGGAGTCTGCTGGCGCAATCACATTCCCAAATTCCTTCTCCCAGTTTCTCTATCTCTGCCCAGAAGTCCTGCCTATTCTCTCCTGCCTAGCTATTGGCTATTTAGCACTTTACTAAATCAATCAGCAGGCACCTTAGGCAGAGACACATCTTTACACTGTAAACAAATATTCTGCAATAAGCACTAGCAAATCTACCTGACAAAGACAGGCTTTTTCCCTTTGTGGTATAGTAGATGCTTGGTGAAGCATGGTCAGATGAAGATGAGAGTGACAGACATAAAAGCAGCAACTCCTAGAAATTATGTAGACGATATCAGAACTGAGAGCAAGGCAGCTGCCCATGGGGAGGTCAAGCATGAGAGCTCTTTAGGAGGAATGCAAAGTTATCAGATGTGAGTTGAAGTCTCCTTTCCATGAAATTGCAGGATGTAATGAGCGGCCATTTGGTTTGTGCTGTTTGGATATTTTCTTCCCTGACAGAACCAGAAAACAGCATGAAAACCCTATCAATTCTCTGTGATTCTGAGGAAGTGCAATCCCAGGAGTACAACTGAGCAACTGTACTTACTCAAATCAGGAGGGGAAAAAAAAGAAAAAATCTCCATGGGAAAAATCTAACAATTTTAATGTCACAGCAAGACGTTTTGCTCATGTTTTAGCTACGGATTAAAAAAAATCTTAGCAGAGAAAAGCTGAGGTTAGGTCCAGGATAAAATGAGTCATGTTTTAATGACTAAACAGAACTTCCAGATTATAGGAACACAAATGCACTCATGTCAAGATTTGTGGACTAGAGCAGTTGCACCAGACGATGGTTGCCTTGATAGGCTTTCTTTTTGCTCGCAAAGCAATTCTGGCTTTCCTTCCTCTACAGCAATTGTTATTCTTGTAAAATGATCTTTGAAAAGTAGCATTTTCCTTGCCTTTGTAACCTCAGATTAGGAAAACAGCCATATTTCTCCTTCAGTTATCACAGAGGAAGGCTGTCTCCCAACTTCAGAGAGAACAAAGTTATAGTCCTCTGAATACATGGGTGGTAATTTGAACTTGACCTAACAAAGTCAAACTTACAAGTAGCCTAACTTCCAGCAAGAATGTACGGGCTAAAGATAGAAACAGGGCATAGTGGTGTAACGTGGGGGTGGCTCACATTTTCCAAGGCATCTGGGAGGTAAGTGAGTCAAAGATGGTCACAAGGACCAACCTCTATTTCTGATTTCTTATTTTCAATACATTAGCAAAAGAGTTAAACAACATGTTTGAACGGAACATTTAATAACAGAAGACATTTATGATGTTTACTCAATGTTCTGGACCATTAAGCATCAACGACATGAGTTATTGTATGTAATATCTGGCCAAAAAATCTTTTGACCAGGCTGCGTTTTACAGCTCTCGGGGCTGCCAGCATCCCAATTTGAAAAAGCAATCTGTGGTCAGACCCTCATTTTCTCAGAGGACTTTGGATTTGAAAGTATCTCATGCTGCCAGAAAGTACCTTTTGAAGTTTACATTAAGATGGATATTTATTTATTTTTTGCCTATAACAATGACAGTGGTTGAGATAAACTGTTTAATTCTAAATAGAAAACGCATCTGCTGTGTCTGCATTGTTTGTGGTTGCTGGAGGGGTGACAATTTAAACCAAGTAGCACGCATGACATTTTAAGTGAGATGTTGTATGAGGGCTCGCAGCTGCTGACATTGTTCTCTTTGCTCTACGGGGCCCAGTGGGGGCCAGAGTCAAAGACCCCATAAGTGAGCCTACTGCAGATGGACATGCAGTGTCTTCTGGGAATTCAAACCCAATGCTTCCCCTAGTTATACTTACTTGTGAATCTGTAAAAGTAAATTCAGCAGGTATTTTTTCAGACTTGGTTCCACAGTTTGCTTGAACATATAGAATACATAGATTGATCTAGAAAGTGGCTATCTTTGTACTCTTTGTTCTTCTAAGTATTTTCCTTGTGTTTCATAAAATTTTCCAAAAATATTATCACAATTATTACATAATTCATGTTACATCTAATGTCTTTGTATTGGGAAAAATAGGTGTTTTGAATTGGATGTAGCCTATAAGATGGCCTTCATTGTGGGTTTTTGTGTGGGTGTGAGGTGGACTCAGTGACGTGACTGCCAGCCTCTAGTCAGTTGGTGGACTGGACTTCCTATTGTGTCTAGTTGCTTTTCAGTTTACGTGATAGAAGAACTTGTTATTCTTCTATCACAAGTTATGACAATGTTGATTCCTGTACTATAATTATAACACTTACTGAATTGTCATTTTTAGTCACTATTTAATACTGTCAATGAAACTCATGATGATGGAAACACTGGGTGCTTTAGTCAGTTTCCTGATGCTCTTATACTATCTGAGCTAATCGACTTAGATTAGGAAAGATGTAACTTGACTCCAAGTTCCAGCGTTTGCAGTCTGTTATTACCTGGTTCCATCACTCTAGGCCTGAGCTGATGTTGAACATGATGGTGAGCCCATGCATCATGGTGGACCACATGATGGCTCCCATTGTGGCTGTCCAGAAGTGAATGACATAAAAACAGGGGCACAAGGATTCCAAAATCCCCTGTGATGCCATGTCCACAGTGAGCTAATCCTTCCAACTGGGCTTCCCAGTTCGAGTTTCCACCACTTCCCAATAGCACCCCAGCTGGGAAACAACACACAAACTTGGGGGAACATTTAAGGTTCTATCACAATGCTAGAAATGTCCATTTTTTTTATTTCAAAGGAATTTTTATTCTTTACCATTAACCTCATGTTCCTTTGGTTCAATTTATTTATTTTGCAGCCTAAAATTTTTAGCATGTATGTATAAATGATAAAAAAATTAAAAAAAATCTATCTAACATAATAATTTTAATGCTTAATATTATCAGCTATTCAGTCAATAATCACATTCCTATCCTCTAATGACTGTCACAGACATTTCAAATGTCACCATCTAAAGCAACCTATACATGATGACTAGTTGATAATTTTGGAAGTTTTTAAACATGCAGTTTCCTATACAAAATTTCTCCTTATTTCCCTCTTTTCCCAATTTTATGTTGAAGAAATCACATTATTTGTTTTTCATAACTTTGCATGGTCCAATTTTGCTAATTGTGTCTGCACGGTATCATTTCTTTCTAGTGGAACAGATCTTTTTAGCGAATATGTTGCTATGTAGCCCAGATTGACCTGAACTTTACTAAGATGACCTCAAATTCTCAGTCCTCACACCTCAGCCTCTCACGTGCTGGTAGAGTTCTACCACCCTGCCTGGCTTTCAACATCATAGCATGCTCCATGCTGTCTACGGCCCCATTATGCTAGCCATCTGGGTTAGAAGCATTTCCGTTAAGATCCCAGAGAACCTAGACAACAATGAGGACACTAAAAGAGACTTACGTAGATCTAATCTACATGGGAACTAGAAAAAGACAAGATCTCCTCAGTAAACTGGGAGCATGGGGACCTTGGGGGAGGGTTGAAGGAGGGAAAGGGAGAGGCAGGGAGGAGAGCAGAGAAAAATGTAGAGCTCAATAAAAAAATCAATAAAAAATTTTAAAAAATCTATCTAATGCTCTACTTGTCTGGAACAAGACTGTATTCAGGCTTTGATCCTTGCTCCCTTAAGAAGCTTATGAGGTTGAATATCTGTTCCATTATCATTACCTCTGTCTCTCAGTTTGTCACTCTAATGATACTGATTTTCAAAATTATGTCATAATTCTTGTTATAGACTGAGTAGTGTGTGCCCTGCCCCATCCCAAGTTCAAATGATGGAAGTAATAAAATGATGAAAAAATAAAAATCTCCAATAGGATGGGTTTAGGAAGTAAAGTAACCACCAGGGATTTTGAATCAAACAAGTCGTGAGGGCCTTGTCCTAGTAAAGGAGGTCACATATTTAGGACAGTCACAAGGAAGTCATCTTCTTTTTGCCTTGCAAGGACACAGAAAGAAGGCATGATCCATGAAGCAGACCCCAGTCCCTTACCACACACTGGAGTGCCAATACCTCGATCTTGGACCTCCCAGCCCTCATACTGTTAGAAATACATTGTGTTGTCTGTGAGTCACATAATCCATAGAGCCCTATTATTAGTACAGTCCGAACAGACTGACTTGTTTTTAGTAACTTGGTCTTAACATGTTTATATAACGGTGCATCTTATGTAGATACACAATCAAGTGTATACACATCTGTGCATGGGTGTATGTTGTGATTGTGTGTGTTTGTATAGAGGGATGGAGGGAAGGAGAAAGAGATAAGCAGGGGAGCAGGGGATAACTTTATGTAAATCCCAAGGAGTCATCTACCATTTTTTGAGACTTACAGAGGCTTGCCAGCAAGTCCCAGAAATCTACCTATATCTGCCCCTCCAGTGGAGGAATCACAATTGTGTGCCACCAAGCTCAACTTTAAAAAAAAAAAATCAGGTGTGTGTGTGGTGGGGGGTGTATGTTTTGTGTGTGTGTCTGTATCTGTGTCTATGTGGTGTGCAGTTATGTCCTCATGAGTGCATATACTCAGGAAAGCCAGAGGCTTTGGAGCTGGAGTTAAGGGCGGTTGTGAGTCACCTAACATGGTTTCTGGGAATCAAACTTGGGCTTTCTGCAAGACCAGTACATGCTCTTAACCACTGTGCCATGTCTGAAGTCCGTAGTCCCCAGATTTATTAAATATGGAGTTTATGGTTAAACTTATGTCCTCATAATTTAGCTATTTATCCAGCCCAATAATTCATATGATAAGTTACTAGTTAAACCATATTTTCCCTTAACGCTGCTCCAAGCCTGTTCTATTGTGTCAGAAGTGCTTCCTGTACATTTCCCATTCCCTCATAAGGAAGGGAACAAGACCAAACTTCACCAGTGAGGTCTAAGAAGAGTCTCCCTGTTCCAACTTTATCAGTAAGATTACTAAGACCAAACTCGATGTGCTCAACATTTGAAAAATACTGTGAGTACTAACACAACTTGATGTCACTCATTTAATTCCTTTAGCACAATGGAATTTTAACTCACCTTGACTTTTGTGACACTGGAGTCAGTATAACTCAATGAAGAAATTCAGTAGGCTCTTCCTCTTTCTAATTATAATTTTAACCATGGAAATCTTCTGCAATGTTTTGGGACCTCCCACATTGCGCTACGGAAAGCTCTACACTGGACACACAGTCCCTAATACCATCAATACTGTCCGCCACTGTCCCAGTCTTATCTCCAGCAGATGAGCTGGCGCTCAGCAGAAATGTAGCCTCTCAACTCACCATCCACAGCCAACCAGTGTCAAGCAGCCGGCCCACCAGTGTGTCACAATCGTCACCGTTCAGTCTGCAAGGTGCTCATCACCATCCTGATGTCCTTGTTTATTTGGACTTTTCTTGTTTATTTTCCCCTCTCATTGCTATGGAATAAGCTATTTGAGAGGATAGATTGTTTTTTCTTGTGTGTTCATATTTATTTTGTACCTAGAATAGTTGCTGATATATACTAAGCATTTACAAATATTTAGTGAGTGCATACATAAAATGTTTATATTTACATAGAAACTATAGATAATACAAGAAGCAGGAATCACTTGTGGGAAACAGGAGGAGGGATATAAGGACCTGCTGTCGGGAGGAAGGGTGGAGGCAGACTTAGACTAGCTATAAGTAGATGTGATGTTTTAAATGAGAATGTCTGCCATAAGCTCATGTCTGAACACTTCGTTCCCAGTTGGTAGAACTGTTTGGAGGGATTGGTTGGTACAGCCTTATTGGAGAGATGTGTCACTAGGGGATGGGCTTTGAGGTTTCAAGGGACTTGTGCCACTTCCAGTATGCCTTCTCTGTTCCATGTTTGCTGATCAAGATGTGAGCTCTTAGTTATTCTTGCCACCATTCCTTTACTCCACCATCATAAACTCAAACCCTCTGAAAACATAAGCCCAATTCAATGCTTTCTTTTGTCAGTTGCTTTGCTCATGGTTTGTAATCAAAGAAAATAGCAAAGTAACTAAATTAGAAAGAAGTTAGTAAGAGGGAATAAGCTATAACTCTGAAGAAGATGACTGGCTATTGTTGGTGGGGGCTGCTCATTCGTTCCCAGCTGCCCGGACCTGAAATAATCACTCAGAAACTATATTATTTGCAATACTGTTTAGCCAATAGCTTAATCACATTTCTAGCTAGCTCTTACCTCCTAAACTAACCTGTTTCTATTAATCTGTGTATTGCCACATGACTGTGGCTTATGGGCAAGATTCCGGTGTGTCTGTCTCCTGTGGGTGGCTTAATGGCTTCTCCCTGACTCTGCCTTCTTTCTCCTCATTCTCTGCTTGGAATTCCCACCCTATTCTACCCTGCAAAGCCACTAGCCTAAATAGCTTTATTCACTAACCAATAAAAGTAAGACATATACAGAAGGGTATGCTGGGTTTTGGAGAAAAGTAGAAGACTTTAGGACTTTGGACTAGAAACATGGTTGTATGTTGTAAACAGGGATAAAGGACTATCCCGTAGAAGTTTGGAAGCCAGTAGTAGTGGGAGCAAAGTGAACTGTGGAAGCTCACCCAGTTCAAGTATATTTCCAGAAGAACACTATTAACAACTGGACTTGAGACAGTTCTTGGGATATTTTGGCCAAGAATGGGGCTGTTTTCAACTATTTCTTAGCCAAAATGCTTACAGTTTTAATGTGCAAGGTCCAACTGAACAAGCTCTGCAGTACCTGTTAAGGTTTCAGAATAGTAACTACCTTATTATTTCTTTGGCTTATAGTGGTGTCCTGCCTGCAAGATATGCTAGCACAATGGTGGCATAAAGATTGTGGGAGTAACCAATGAATATCTTATTTGACTTCAAGCTCATTCCACAAAATGAAATCTATACCCAACACTGACTTTTATCTTTTTATATTTTATTTATCCCATAAAAGTCTGTTTGTTTTCTAATGAGAGACAGAAAGTCATTGGGTTGGGACGGAAGGAAAGATGGGAGGTACTTAGAAAAATAAAGAGAGGGAAAGCCATAATCAGGATACATTATATGAGGAAAAATATATTTTCAATAAAAAGAAAAATGTAGCTTGTTATACAGTTATAGTATTATATACCAATACTGTAAAAAATATCTGTAAGCCTCAGTTTACCTTCTTGTTTTTTTTATTATGTACCCATATGTCCTGTTCTGTCTGCTCTGCAAGGGTAATATAATTTACATCAACAAATATTTTGCATTTTATAAAATGTTTTATTTTCTGAGGACCTGTGAGTTCTTTGGGTACTGGGGTCTTATCTTGCTCATTTTTACTTTCCTTTAGGAATCAGTGATGTATTTAATCTCAGTCTGGACTTATGAGCATGGAATAAGTTAGTGAAACTTTGATTATGCCGTAATTTTCTGTTTTATTTTCAAGAAGTAAACCTTTGAGGCCTGTTTTAAATCACTCTATCTCTACTTCATGGATATTATTCACTTTCATCTCAGCTTACCTACTATGATATCTCTAATATTTTGAAGAAGAAAACTCTCAATTTCTCTAAAACCCTGGACACTTAGGAAAAGTAGAAAGTATAAATTGGTTTCTCAACATAGATAATAAAGTAAAATTACATTAAAGCACTACAGGTATTATTGTCCTTGACTCACTCAGTACCAACTAATTAAAAGCAGAATCAACTCTTGACACTTCTTAGCACAGAACTGTTCTTTATTCTGCAGCTGTTTTCTGTGAAATAAACTATTTCCTCAGGGATAAAAAAAATGAGGTTCATAAGACTTGGAAAGCTAATTAAACTTATAAGGCTCAGGAAGTTCATAAAGTTACAAGATTCGCACGGTCCCTCCCCAGGATTTGTACACAGTAACAATTTTTGGGCTAGGAAACGTTTTAGTGTTGATGCTTGCAAACTGGGCAAGAAGCTCAAGAAAGAAGCCTCTATTCAGTAATACCATCATGAACTTCTCAATGATGTAAGTGCCTTTCAGTTACCCATGTTCCTGTAAATCACCCCTCACCCATGACTCTGTGAGTAACTCCAATAAACTCTGTAGTTCTCTAAGCTAGACTGGGGTGAAATAGTTTCTTTTTTTTTCTGTCATTGGTGCTCCATATGGGGTTGATAGACATCTTCTTATGTATCACTTGAGAAATAATCTCACAACACAAGTTTGTGCCATTGCTATAAAAAAGATTATTTTCAAGACTGTTCATGATTAGCATTGAAATATTTACATAAAAGATCTTGACATCAATATTTCTTTATTGGAGGTCTGGAATTATAACAGAGGATAGACCACCCATGGGTAAAAATTTCACTGGAAGCCATGGAGTGATCAAGACCTGATTCTTGAATGGTAGCACATGATAGAAGAACACTTAAATTTAGATATTTTAAAAAGTTTTCAGCCAAGTGTGATGATACACACCTTTAATATCAGCACTCAGTAAGGTCAGCCTGGTCCAATTACAGAGTTTCTGGAGAATGAGGGTGATAATAATGAAATCCTGGTTCAAAAAAAAAATGTTTTCTAATTTTACTTTTAGAAGGTCTCATTTTGTAAAGTACTTTTTTGATATCACAAACAATAGCAATAGAGGCAAATATAGATATAAATTGTTAGGCATTGAGCTAAATATTTGTATAAGCCAAGATTCTCGAGAAAAGATGGAAATAACAGGATATAAGTGGGTAGAAGTCAATTCACAATGAAAACATAAATGAACATAGTTTATATTTGAACTCATAACATTTTGATATATATGTAGAAAGTATTTATGTATAGATGAAGATATTTACTATAAGGAATTGGCTGTTGTAACTAAAGAGGTAGTTAAGTCCCAAAATTGAGGCACAGGAGTTCACAACTTAGTGCAGCAGGTTGAAGGCCCAGGAAGACCAATGCTCTAGTTTAAAGGCAGTCAAGCAAGAATGTCTATAAGAAATTAAATTATTATAAACCTCCTGGAAGACATTTGTTAGTATGCATTATTGATAATGGTTCTAAGAGTTAATATTAAAGCAATAATAAAAGCTGTACTTATAATTTAGATCGTGTTGTCAAATGAATATGGCATTATTATAAAGATATTGAGAGAAGCCGCTCATGACAGATGGCTCATGTGTTAGCTGTTCTTCTTGCTGGCATGAAAAAAAAATCTGACAAAAACAACTTACTTAAGAAGGAAGGGTTTCTTTGGGCCCAAAGTTTAAGAAAGGATACAATCCCTCATGGCAGGGAAGTCAAAGCAGTGGGAGCAAGAGGCAGTGGGTCATATGGTAATAGCAGTCAGGAAGCAGAAAAGAACTTTTTGTGTTTATTCTATTTCCTCTTACAAATTCAGTCCAAGAAACCAGTCCTTTTAATGGTGCTTCCTGCACCTAGGGTGGGTCTTCAGCCTTCAGCCAAGTTTTTCTAGAAATCCCCTCACAGACCCACCCAGAGGTGTTTCCCTAGAGAATCTAAATTTAGTCAAACGGACCATGAAGACTAACTATCACAACCAGTTGAAGAGAAGATAACTGTGGTTCAAATAGACAGTAGAATATGTGGGCACCAACATTTGTGATGGGGAAAGCTATTGGTAACATACTGTACGAGATAATAAAACATGTCCTAAAGAAGCATATATCAACTATGTACGTACACGTATGCCTATATATGGTCTTAGATCCAAAAATTCAGTTGCAAAAGTGACTATTGGGGCAGTTTCTCTATGAGCACTCAAACTGATGCTTTTTGTTTGATAAATGTGGTCAACACCTATTACCTTTTATAGTGTTTGTCATATAAGGTACTTCTGATGTCAGTTACCTTGTAACGATACACATTACTGATACTCGATATGATATATGAAATAGCCATCTTTCCCAACTCCTACTCTCTGTGTTAAAAATCACAAAATCTCTACCTCCTCATTACTTAGACATAGGTCATGGTAGAAGTCAACATTTATTATGTGAGAACTGTGTGCTTGACTGTAAACAAGACATAAAGGTGCAGAGGGACCCGGAGCAGAGGAAGAAACCCAGGGGAACTCTTGTGTAGCTGGAACTTTGGCAGAAACTCTTGTAATAGGATGGGTTGGTGGCATGTTTACTGCCTGAACTCCCGACAAGTGGATCGGGACATTCCTAAAAGCCCCCTTAGACTTCGGTTGGCAAGCAGACTCGTGGACAGAAAAGTAGGTGTGGGAGGAAAGTCTGTTCCCTTGAGAAAATGAGAATGCAAGGTGAACATGGTATAAGCTGCTAATAGGATGCTTCAATTATCTGTGAAGGTAACTTTATTTTTGACAGTGAAGCAACTTAAGAAATAGTAAATGAAGAGAGTAGTCTGAACACAGATTGGAATGTTCTGGCCGCACGCAATTCTATTTGGATTAGATCCAAATAGATCTATTAGATCTATCCTAACTAGAGGCGTCATCTTCCAAGGGTGATGGAAAGTGCACTGGGTGAAGACTGAAGGCTGCTCGCAATCTGAGACCCAGTATAGGCAGGGGTGGATGCATTTCCTCTCCTGTTACCTTAAGTTACACCCTTGGATTCTCTCTCCCAGGACTCCAGAGCAGCCGCTCACAAAGTGCAGCCCCTGGTACGGCAGTGTCTGCGTTCCCTGGAAACTTTGTGGAACTATGGATTCTCTAAACCAGCTGCACCCATGTTAAATACGAGTTTCTGGGATTTCAGCCCAAGTTCATGCTTTACCAAAACCTCTTATGGCCTTAATGGTTAACTTGAAAAGCTATAGAATCACCTGGGGGAGGGGCCTCTGAGGAACTGTATCGATTATATTAAAGCCATGGGATGATCTATCCTGATTGTGGACAGGACCCACAATTTCCTTTCCGAGGCAAGGGATCCTGGACTGTATTCGAGTGGGAAAAGGCAGCTGAGTATGTGTCTGCTCTCTCTGTGTCCTGATTGTTGATGTAACATGAAGAGCTGCTTCTACACACCGATGCTTTGATTTTCTTCCTGTGATGGATTGTACCTGGCACCGTGTGCTAAATAAACCCTTTCTCCCTTTGGTTGCTTTCATCAGGCTTTTAAAAGAAATCACAAAACAAGTAAATAAATTAAGACATACTCCAAATAGCTTTCATATTCACTCCAGTTGGAGAAACACTGGTCTGGAAAAGACAACTTTCAGAAGTCTCTTGGAAAAGTTAAGAGATTTTAACCCTCTCAGCACCCTGAGTTGCGCTTGCAGCGACCCACACTTAACTACAATCTGAAAATAAAAGGGGATTTCAAAAGTAATTCATGTTATAAATAATTTACATATAGCATGTGGTTATTTCTAGTTAATTATAATTGTTGTTACTTATTGTGCTCAATTTATGAGTGAACATTGTCAGAGGAATGGATGTATGTTTGTACAGGTAGACAAAGAGTAACATTGAGTTCAACTTTCACTGGCTCCAGTTCCTGTGTGTGTTCTTGAAAGGATTTCTATAAGCTATGAAAAATCCACAAAATGGCAGCACATATTTAAGAATTACTTTTCATAATTTTTGAGACATGATTTTATTCCCAAATTTATTACTGTTTTTCCAAATTAATGCATATTATATTTAATGAAATAAATCTTAATAAATATATGCATATGAATGTGTATACACATGCTGTTGTAACCTAAACTGTTAAAAAAAAACTATTTAAACATAGCATTTTCTACCCTTTAGTGAGTCACTGCTTGCCGTATCATCATCTGTCTTTCCAATGGCTCTGTTCCTGTGGGATCATTGAAAGAAGATTCACCAGCAGACAATTCCACTCTTATAGGGGACCAACAGAACCTCTTCCATCTTCTCAAACTCCCAGAGGACTTCTTTTCACCTCAGCTGAGAGCCCTCTTAGCTTCCTAAGGAGTATAGGAGCTTTCAGAAAACAGTATGTACTTGTGTTCTGCCTCTCTCTGTGATGGATGGGAGATATGGATGCTATCCCTGACTCGTGTTGCGTCCTTCCTCTGGCTAATAATAATAAAACTTTTCAATTGACTCACTGTCCTTTGAGTTTGGACATGCTGTACTCGTTATGTTAAAACAAACACAGGACATCTTACCTCATTTTCCTGTATCACTCCTCTCTATTGCTCCATATTTCTTCCCCCTGACCCCACACGAAACCACATTTTTCAAAGGACTTGTTTATTCTCATGGCTTCCTCTCCCTGTCTTCTCAGTTGCTTTTGAAACCAACCTAATCCAGCTTTCTTTTCACCCATACTACAATGTTTGATGGGTTATCAATGATCTTCACAGTCGAAATCAAACAGCAGCTTTCCCATCCTTAGATTGTTCGTGCGCTCTTACTTGCGACATATTTACTGCCTGTACTTCAAAATACTCTACTTATCTCAAACTGGCTCTTCCTTTCTCTGTTTTCCTTCTGCTTGGGTCACAATTCTTGTACTTTTTTGTTGAGTCTTTTCTCCTTCTCCCGCAGCTCCAAACACTCAATGCTCCCAGAGTTGTCCTATATGTTTTTCTCCCCCCCCCTCCTCATTTCTCCACCCATTCCCCTCCTTTCCTCTCCGTCCTGGTTCTTCATCTACTACATCTTTTCGAGTACTCTATACCAATGACTGCCCAATCTAGACCTCTAGTCTCTACCTCGCTTAACTACATCTTTGCCTCTGTAACATTCCACTTTCATTAATGGTAACAGAGCTCCTCAGTCAAGGATGATCAGAGGCTCATACAAAGATCTGAATGGATACTAGAGGGCCAGTTCCCACATTTCAGAGGCCAATATTCTTTCTCCAGGACACTGCCTATTTGAAATAACCTAAACACAAATCATGACTCATGTCCGCTTTCTATTTATTTTTTTTAAATTGTGTGTGAGGGTGCTTACCAGAGAAGGGGTGCTGATGCCTCATGCTTGCAGAGGCCAGTAAGTGATAATAGGTTTACTACCCTGTTGTTCTCTATTCCTGTGGCGCAGGGTCTATAATTGAAGCTGGAGCTAGGCTGGCAACCAGCTAGTCTCAGCAATTCTCCTGTCTCTGCTCCCCTACACTACTGGGATTAAATCACTACAGCCACACCCATGTTGTTATGTGGGTGCCATGAATTTGAACTGAGGTCTCATGCTATTCCAACAAATATGCTTATTTACTGAGATATCTGTTTTTATGCCTATACCCCCTTTTTGAGACTTCATGGAGGTGGGTGTCATTAAGAGAAGAAAAATCAGTGGGAATCCACAATTCTATCCTTCAGCAGGGGAGGGCATTGTGTAATGACCATCCAAGATAATACTGGCTCATAGACTTGTTGATATTCACTTCTAACCATTCCAGAAACTTCTGTATTTCATAATAAGCAGCAAATAGCAAAGACCCTAAGCTGAAAGAAGTCAGAAAAGACAGCCCAACTTTCCTATAAACCTGTTCTACTCATTAATAAATGACAATATAAGTTATCATGGCTGAAGTCTACTAGTCTCCCATCTAACTCATCAGGAATAGCTATTGTCTCTACCATCCAACTACAGCCCTGACATCCTCAATATATTTCACATCCACTACAAAAAAACCAGATCATAATCATTTCTCACCCATTCTATCTCAGGAAGCTCCATGCTGTTCTTCCTGCTTCATTGGGGTATACCTACACTTGCTCTCCACATGCTGTCAGAGTGATAACCTTAGAAATGTAGTCCAAATGTATCACTTCTTTATGACAAAGTTTATGGTTGCTCTTGCTGCTCACAGCAGAAAACAGGAGTCATGGCCCGCAAGCCCTGATAATCTGTGTCTAACCAGCTTTAGGACCCCATTTCCTTGTCTCCCTGAATCCCCGGGCTGCAATTCAACAAGCTCTCTTTTGCACCTCAAAGACGTACTTAGTTTAGTACCAGGTAAAGACACATGCATTTTTGTGTCCTGTGTTCCTATTGTTTCCCATATAGCCACACAAGTATTTCCCTTAATAATATGAGTTCCTTGTATTGGAATGTCCTTCCCTGTTCATCCACCTAATTATTCTTTTTTCCACTCACCTGCTCTGGCTTAGAGCAACCCTTGCCTTATTTTGTTTATTGTTTACTGTCTCCCCTAGCGTGACTGTAAACCCCTTTAGAATTGGGGCTGTGTTCCTCTCTGTCACACTAAATTGTGCAGTCAAGTATTGTTTAGAAAAAGGATCTGAATGTTGCAGGGTCTTAGAGCTAGACTTTCTTTGTTGAACTAGAGCAGCATTTCTCAGCCTATGGGTGGTGACCCCTCTGGAGGTTGAACAACCCTTTCACAAGCATCGCCTGAGACCACCAGAAAACCCAGATATTTATATTACAATTCATACCAGTAGCAAAATTACAGTTACAAAATAGAAGTGAAAATAATTTTTTTCTGGATGGAGGTCACCACAACATGAGGAACTGTATCAAATGGTCACAGCACTAGGAAGGTTGAGAACCATTGAACTGTGAGAATCATAATTCTTAATGGAGCTTGGAACCTCATGAATAAAGAGGTCAAAAGAGGGCAACATGTGCTGGAAGAGAAGAAGCTAAGATTCTAGTAGGATGGTGCACCAAGGACCCAGTTAGTGGACAAGCAAAGCAGCCCATTCTCTAAGGTCCGGATGAACAGCTTTGGGCAAAGGAGCCGCATTTTCTATGATTTTCAGCTTCTACTCCCAGAGAAAACATTTTATATGATGATTAAGAAACTGAATGTTCTGACTGTAAATACCTAATGTTTTGTGTCTAGAATAATATGCAGAAGGGAGGGTTGTGTTTTAATTTTCCTTCAGCATTGTCTTTCCTTACTCTGACTACTCCAAGCTTCTCTTCAACTCTAATCATCTGTTACAAATGTGCTATTAACCCTATGATACCCTACACAACAGGGTCCTGATCATTAGCTGTCTTTTTCCCTTCTTCCCTCCCTCTCTCCCTCCCTCCCTCCCTCCCTCCCTCTCTCCATCCCTCCCTCCCTCTCTCCTTTTCAGTGTTTATATTATTATTATTATCATTATTAATTGAGAATTTTGCACAATGAGTTTTGATCATGTTCACTCTCCTCCCAACTCTTGGCAGATTCATCCTGGCTTTCCTTTCTATCCAACTGATGTAGGAGGGTCTTCTGTCTATGTGTTACTTTCACTGGTTAAATAAAGAAGCTACCTTGGCCTTTTGATAGGCCAGCCCTTAGGTGGGTGGAGTAGACAGAACAGGATGCTGGGTAGGAGGCAGTGTGGCAGACACCATGAAGCTCCAGCCTGAGATGGACATAGGCTAGAATCTTCCTGGTAAGCCATGACCCTGTGGTAATGGGCTATAGCAAGATGTGAGACTTAGCCAAGAAGAGGCTAGAATTAATGGGCCAGGCAGTGTTTAAATCAATACAGTTTCCATGTTATTATTTCCGGGGCTAAGCTAGCCATGTGGGAGCCGGGCAGGATGAAAAGCAGTTCCGCCACTTCATTTACACCCAACTTTATAATCTTTTATTTTCTCTCCATTAAGACCAATTTGTGCTATCCACATATTCTTGGATGTATGTGACCACTTGAGCATGGTCAACTTATCAGAAGATATACTTTTAGATAAAAAGCTGACCCTTCCTCTCCCAGGAGTGCAGAATTGCCAATAACACCTTGGCTAGAGCTTTGTGCCTGTTTCCCTGCTTCATGCTGAGATTTCAATTGGTTTGAGCTGACACAGGTCTTGTTTCTGCTGCCACAACTGCTCTAAGTTCACATGTGCAATGACTCTGCTGTTGCCAGGGGACATTGTTTCCTTATAGTCATCCACCACCTCTGATGTTTACAATCTCTCTGCTCTCTCTTCTGAAAAGATTCTGAGCCCTTAAAGGAGACATGTGGCATATATGCTTCCTATAGGGTTGAGCTTTCTGCATTCTCTTCACTTCACATTGACTGGTGGTTGATATCATCATCATCATCATCATCATCATCTGCAAACAGAAACTTCTCTGATGATGACTGAGAAATACTTTAATAGTATATAGGTAAGATTGCTGTAATTTGAAATAAAAAAGCAACATGAGGGAGAAAGATACTATGTGACAGAACTCATATGGAGAGTGTTTTTTATTTGGGGGAAGGGAATTAAAAAGGGGGAAGGAGAGAACAGCCTTTGGGGATAGGAACTGGAGAAGTGAGAGGCAGAGGGGGAAGATGGGAAGGGTCTTATAAAAGGGAACATAGTGAATATGCACAGGAGGTGCATAGTAGCTACAGCTGAAAATGTAGCCCGCCAGAATGCCAAGAGCAGCCCAGAGAGATACCTGAATACTAATAATGATGATAAGTAATGACTTAATATTATTTCCACTTAGCAGGATAATATTATGCAGTTCTCTCTTAAGACCCATGACTTATCTAGTCATGGGATCTTGGTCCCTTACTGTTGCTAGACATAGGTTTCCTCTTAAAATACATTTTTTGGCCAATGTCCAATTTCATCATCACTACTAATTCTATATTAGACTCCACCCTGTGTGAAATGTCCACCTTACCCAAGCCCTCAAGGTTATCTCTTTCTCTTTGCACTCATTCCAATACAACACATGAAGATTCCAACAAGGATGTAGATCCAAGAAGTGAATCATACTTCAGTCCTTCCTCAATCACTAGAGTGATAACCAGTCTTCTCTATGTCTGCTTCCTCCCTTTCACGTGAATCTCTCTTCCTCAGCATCTCCCATGAGATCTCCCAACCAGACCCAAATTATGACACATAGACTTCTTATTAGTTATGAATGTTCAGCCTTATCTTATGTTTGTCCCACTAGTTCTTATAATTTAAACTTTTTTTTCCATCTGTGTTTTTGCCTCAGGGCTTTTGACCTTTCTTTCTTTCTATATGTCTTACTTTCCAGCTTCTCATGTCTGGTTGCCTGGTAACTGCCCGACTTCTGGCTTCAGGTGTGTCCCTCTCTTCTCCCTCATTCTTCTACTTATTCTCTCTGCCCAGAAACCTCATCCATCTCTCTCCTGCCTAGGTATTGGCTGTTCAGCTTTTTATTAGACTAATCAGGTGCCTCAGAAAAAGAAGGTGAAACAGATGCAACACATCTTTATATAATTAAACAAATGCAGCATACACAAATATAACACATCTTTACATTGTTAAACAAACACAGCATAAACAAATATAACACAGCTTTACATAGTTTAAAGTAATATTCCCCAACACATGCAGGCAGACATAGTGCTATCAAAAGATCTGAGAGTTGTACAACCAGATTTTCAGGCAGCAGGAAGAGACTGTCACAGTGGGCCTGGCTTGAACATCTGAGAACTCAAAGCCTGCCCACAGTGACACATTTCCTCCAACAAGGCCACACCCATTCCAACAAGGCCATGCCTCCTTTTAGTCCCACTATGAGGCACTATAAACTCCCTATGAGTTTGTGGGGATCATTTTTATTCAAACCACCATGATTAGGAAGGAAGTCCTGATGAGGCCTGTAATCCCATTCTGGAGTACTTTCTTCATGGCTATCTCTATTATTGCTGCAACTGTCTTTCCTCCTACACTCTTCCCCTTGCAAACCCTTGACATTTTCTGCTGGGCTCCAGTTTTGGAAAGCAATAAGCCTAAAATGTTTTCTCATATCCATCCAAAGTCATAACTCTTGAGATGGTGTTTTATCAATGGGAAAGGAAAAGGGTGATGTAGAAAAAAATACAATGTGTTACTTGCATGTGATAGCTTTTGGGAACATGGAATTATTCACTGATATGCTTGTAGTGGATACACAATGGAGGTTTTATTTTATCCTTCTTGGGACTGGTATAGTCTAGCCTCCATAAATCTTGAATGATATCACGGAGGAATTGCCTACTTAAACCTGGCCTTGCAATTTGGCAGAAGAATACATATATCTGAGGAATATATTTAAAACCTGATTTATCATAATATTTTATATTTCTAAGATGAAGGACAAGAAAAATAGAATGAATAATTGAAACATCTGAAGTTTAAACTTTGACATTTAATTTCGTGGGAGCTTAGCTTGGAGGAAGAATTGTGGTGAGGAACAATCTGGCTTATTGTGGGTGTTAGTGTGTGTGTGTGTGTGTGTGTGTGTGTGTGTGTAATTAATAAGACATAAGGAAAGCTTATATAGGAAAGGGGCAGGATTACAGCCTTCATACTCTGAAAAATACCATTCACTACGGTGACTCAGGAAAACACATGCAGATGTTTCTCAACTTATGATACATGTACATATTGCTAGTTTCATGACTGGAAAGTACATTCACTGCACCTAACCTTCCTAGAATCTCAGCAGCACAGCATGGCACACCAGTTATCCCTTCCTGTGATTGCGTGAGTAACTGAGAACAGCAGCTAGACTATTGCTTAACACTGAGACAGAATTATACCTTATACTGATAGCACATACAAAGGTCAAAACTCAAAATTCCAAAAAGATTTCTACCTTTCAGCAAATTAAATGAGGATAAATTATGGACTGATTGTCTTCACTTCATTAATTTACTCCACTTCTAAGTCTGAAAATACTTTCTCAAAGTACTTACATGTTCACACCTGTGTATGCATGATAAAATAAACAATGCATTGATTCTTATAATAATCTTATTTGTGGAATAGCTTAGAAAAGGAAATTCAACAGCTATTACCTTTATAATTCATACATTGTTGGTAGGTTGACTCACAAATTCTCTCCTTTACTCACAGTATACAGAAACAATAAAGAACAATGCAAGTCATACCTTCATAGCATAGAGTCTGGCTCAAAGCAAGAGACCTCCTTTTGCGATTCTTAAACATCACCTGCTTTTGTCAGTTTGGCTCATATACTCTATGCACTTCCATGTCATCAAAGAGAAGATCTGAATGATGATGGTGGTGATGATGACCATCTTGTTACCTAGAGAACATAACATTGACAGAGAGATAGTTAGAGATAAGCCTTATCAAATGAAATTAAATTTCCTTTCATCTTGTAATTTTGAATGGAAGTCAGAGCCCTACCAGGATTGGCCTATAGCTTGGGTACAAAAAAAATAAGGCTGAAATATTGAAATTTTCAGTGATATCAAAATTGGGTCTCACTAGCTGCTAGATATAGATGATAAAGCAAGGTAGATGTAGCCTCGAGAATTCAAGAAAATCAGTCCCACATATGCATTGGAAAATATAGAAGTCAATGCAGACCAGTCCAGGAAATGCCAGTTCAATTACATAATTCTACATCCTCAACTTGAGATTCCTGAGAGCAGCTGTTCATTTCTCTTTATTTCCAAAATTCAGACCAGGCTCTATCTTGACCCACTGTGCAGTTCAGCAGTGTGTTTCTCATTCTTTTCATACCTTCCATGCCTTTAGAGACCTTAAAACCATCCCACTTCACTGCTACAGTAAAATATACATGGGGACCTCTGTGTCTATGCTCGTTTCGTATCCAGTGTATTTTCCTTCTGGGCATCTTTTGACTCTCTGAGACACTCTCTGCCTTCCTTTCTCTTTCTTGAAATTGAAGCAATCAGTCGAACTCTGTTTCTGTTTCTTATGTGTGATGATAGTAGAGTTCTCCTGTTCTTCTGTTTATATTTATCCATCTTTTTCATATTTAAGGAAATAAAATTAATATATCTGGGTCAGAAACTGAGTCAAAGAAATGACCATTTTTAATTTTTTTTATTGTGCTTTATATTTATTGCCACTCCCTTCCCTTTTACTTCCCTCCCCTTCTACCTGCTCCCATCATCTCCATGCTCCCAATTTACTCAGGAGATCCTGTCTTTTTCTACTTCCCATGTAAATTAGACCCATATATGTCTCTCTTAGAGTCGTCTTTGTTGTCTAGGTTCTCTGGGATTGTGGATTGTACAATGCTTATTCTTTGTATTATGTCTAAAAGGAACTTATGAGTGAGTACATATTATATTTTTGTTTCTGGGTCTGGGTTACTTTGCTCAAAATGATGCTTTCTAGATCCATCCATTTGCTTGCAAATTTCAAGATGTCATTTTTTTTCCTGCTGTGCAGTACTCCATTGTGCAAATGCACCACAATTTCCTTATCCATTCTTCAGTTGAGGGGCATCGATATTGTTTCCAGGTTCTGACTATAACAAATAATGCAGCTATGAACATAGTTGAGCACATGTCCTTGTGGCATGATTGAGAAGCCTTTGGGTATGTACCCAGAAGTGTTTTACTGGGTCTTGAGGAAGGCTGTTTCCTAATTTTCTGAGAAATCGCCATGCTAATATCCAAAGAGGCTGTAACCAGTTTCAACTCCACCAGCAATGGAGGAGTGCTCCTTTTATCCCACATCCTCTCCACCACAAGCTGTAATCAGTGTTTTTGATCTTGGCTATTCTGGCAGGTGTAAGATGGAATCTCAGAGTTGATTTGATTTGCATTTTTCTGATGGCAAAGTCTGTTGAGCATTTCATTATGTGTCTTTTGGCCATTTTAGCTTCATCTGTTGAGAGTTCTCTGTTTAGGTCAGCACCCCATTTTTTAATTGGATTATTTGTTCTTTTGATGACCAATGTCTTTAGTTCTTTGTATATTTTGGGGATTATCCCACTGTCTGGTATGGGGTTGGATCGTTTCGCATTCTGTAGGTTGTAATTTTATCTTGTTGTCCATGATGTTTGCTTTAAAGAAACTTCTCAGTTTCAGAAGTTCCCATTTATTAATTGTTGCTCTCATTGTCTGTGCTACTGGGGTTATGTTTAGGAAGTGGTCTCCTGTGCCAATGCATTCAAGTGTACTTTTCACTCTCCCTTCTATGAGGTTCAGTGTGGTTGGTTTTATGTTTATGTCTTTGATCCATTTGTACTGGAATGTTGTGCACGGCAATGGGTGTGGATCTGTTTTCATTCTTCTACATAATGTTGAACCATCCCTGCATCTCTGGGGTGAAACCTACTTGTTCACAGTGGATGATTTTTCTGATGTGTTCTTGCATTCGGTTTGTCAGTATTTTATTGAGTATTTCTGCATTAATGTTCATAAGTGAGTTTGGTCTGTAATTCTCTTTCTTAGTGATGTCTTTGTGTGGTTTGGGTACCAGGGTAATTGTAGCCTCATAAAGAGTGTGGCAATGTTCCTTCTGTTTCTATTGTGTGGAGCAATTTGAGGAGTAGTAGTATTAGTTCTTCTTTGAAAATCTTGCAGAATTCTGCACTGAAACCAGATGGTATTGGACTTTTTTTGGTTAGGAGACTTTTGATGACTGTTTCTATTTATTTAGCGGTTTTTGGTCTATTTAATTTGCTTATGCAGTCTAGATTTAACTTTGGTAAGTGATATTTACCTAGAAAATTGTCCATTTCCTTTAAGTTTTCCAATTTTGTGAAGTACAGGTTTTGGAAGTATGACCTGATGTTTCTCTGGATTTCCTCTGTGTCTGTTGTTATGGCCCCTTTTCCATTTACAATTTTGTTAATTTGTATTTTCCATCTCTGGATAAAGATTAGATAACGGTTTTTCTATTTTGTTGATTTTTCTCAAAGAACCAACTCTTTGTCTCATTGATATTTGTATTGTTTTCTTTGCTTCTATTTTGTTGATTTCAGCTCTCATTTTGATTATTTCCTGCCATCTTATCCTTCTGAGTGAGTTTGCTTCTTTTTGTCCTAGAGTTTTCAGGTGTCTGTTAACTCACTAGTTTGGGATTTTTTCAGTTTCTTTATGTAGGCCTTTAGTGCTATGAACTTTCCTCTTAGCACTGCTTTCATTGTGTCCAATAAATAAAGGTATGCTGTGTAGTCATTTTCATTGAATTTTAGGAAGTATAATTTCTTCCTTTATTTCTTTCTTGACCCATTGGTGATTCAGGTGAGCATTGTTTAATTTTCATGTGTTTGTGGGCTTTCTGAAATTTGAAATTTGTGTTGCTATTTGCGGTTGAATTTTAACTTTAAGCTATTGTGATCCTATAAGATACATGGGGTTATTCCAGTTTTTTTTTTTTTTTTTTTTTGATACTGTTGAGGTTCGCTTTGCTACCTAGTATGTGGTCAATTTTTGAGAAGGTTCCATGAGGTGCTGAGAAGTTATATTCTTTTATGTTTGGGTGAAATGTTCTATAGATGTATGTTAAGTCCATTTGAGTCATAACATCTGTTATTTCCCTTATTTCTCTGTTAAATTTCTGTCTGGCAGACCTGGAAAATGGTAAGGTTGGAGTGTTGGGTTTAATGGGTGATTTAAGCTTTAGTAGTGTCTCTTTTACATATGAGGGTGCCCTTGTATTTGGGGCATAGATGTTCAGTATTGAGATTTCCTCTTGATAGGTTTTTTTTTCCTGTGACTAATATAAAATGTCCTTTTTTGTCTCTTTTGATTGATTTTAGTTTGATGTCTATTTTGTTAGATATTAGGATTCTATACCAGCTTGTTTCTTAGGTCCATCTGATTGGAAAACGTCTTCCCAACCTTTCACTCTGAGGCAATGTCTATCTTTGAGGTTGAGGTATGTTCCTTGTATGCAACAGAAGGAAGGATTCTATTTTTGTATCCAATCTGTTAGCCTGTGTCTTTTTTATAGGTGAGTTGTTTATTTATATGAAGGGATTTTAATGACCAGTGATTGCTAGCTCCTGTTATTATAGTTTTTATTCCTGGTGATGTTACTGTGTATGTTTTTTTCCTTCTTTGGGAATTGCTTCTGTGAGATCATCTATTCTCTGTGTTTTGTGAATGTAGCTAACTTCCTTGGGTTGGAGTTTTTCTTCTAGTGCTTTGTGTTGGGCTGGGTTTGTGGTTATGTACTGGTTAAATCTGGTTCTCTCATGGAATATTTTGTTTTGTCCATCTATAGCGTTAAAAGTTTTACTTTATATAGTAATCTGGGCTGACATGCATGGTCTGCATACCATTTGAATAGGACCTTCTGGCTTTCATTGTTTCCTTCGAGAAGTCTGGTACAGTTCTGATAGGTTTGCCTTTATCTGTTACTTGGCTTTTTTTTTTTCCTTTGCAGCTCTTAATATTTTTTCTTATTCTGTATGTTTAGTGTTTTGATTATTATGTGGCAAGGGGACTTTTTTGATTCAGTCTGTTTGGTAGTCTTAGGCTTCTTGTATCTTCATAGGCATATCTTTCTTTAGATTGAGAAAGTTTTCTTCTATGATTTTGTTGAATATATTTTCTGTGCTTTTGAATTGGACTTCTTCTCCTTCTTTTATTCCTAATATTCTTTGGTTTGGTCTTTTAATGGTACCCCATATTTCCTAATATCTTGTTTTAAGCTTGTTAGATTTAATGTTTTCTTTGACCGATGAGTATGTTTCCTTTACTGTATCGTCAGTGCTTGAGAATCTCTCTTCTGTATCTTATATTCTGCTATTTATGCTTGCATTTGTGGTTCCAGATTGTTTTCTCATATTTTCCATTTCCAGAATTCCCTCAAGTTGTGTTTTCTTTAGTGTTTTTATTTTGGTTTTCATGTCTTAAATATTTTTTTTCATTTCTTTGACTGTATTTTCTTGGTTTTCCTTAAGGGATTGTTGATTTCTTCTGTTTTTGTTCTCTTCCTCCACTTCTTTGAGATAATTTTTCATTTCCTCTTTAAGGGCATCAAATGTTCTCCTAAAATTATTTTTAGCTTAATTTCTTCTGCTTCATTAATATTGGGGTGTTCAAGTCTTGCTGTTGTAGAGCCACTAGTTTTTGTTGGTGTTGTGTTGTTTTGGGGGTGTTACATGTGTTCTTACCTTGTTTACCCATGTTTTCCTTTGATTGCTTAGTTGGGGCTGTGTCTCTGGTGATCAGTCTTCCAGGTGACAGTGGATCCAAGACTCAAATAATTGCTCCTCATGATGCAGTCAGGGCCACAGACACCAAGAGCAACAATTAATAAATGGGACCTCCTGAAATTGAGAAGCTTCTGTAAAGCAAAAGATATGGTCAAAAAGGCAACTATTTATTCTAATGAGCAAAATTGATCACACCCCTCAAAACTTTTAATTGCATCACTTACTCTATCTGAGGGAAATAAATAAAAAGCTTTTTTCTTGTTTTTAAATAAAAAATAAAAACAAAGTCTTCCATAGTATGTGTCTACTTCTCTCTCTAATTTCGTTTGGGGAAGACAGAATAAATTTAAGAGAAGAAGTTTATTTTTACTCATAGTTTCAAAGGGTTTAGTTCACCATGATTGGAAGGCCATGGCACCTGGGGCAGCTCCATCTAAAGTATTAGATTCCTTATAGCAGGGAGCAAAACCCTCAGTCCAGAACCAGAAACAAAATAAACCGCCTTTAATCTCTACCCCCAGAGACCTAATTCTGCTAGTGTGACCACAGTCTTAAAAATTCTGCTACCAACTTGGAACCAAGTGTATAAAGTATGTGAGCTGCTGGGGGACATTTTACATTCAAACACATTCTCTACTTTGTAAATTGAGGATCTGCCTAAAGGATTGGTAAAAGCCCTTTTTACTTCTAAGTATTTAATAGTCTCTACTCAATTGAACCAATTAGCAAAATCAAAATAAGAATAAAAATCACAATTTCATTTTGTTCCTTGTGGTCAACGATGAAAAGGAAAAAATAATAAATAGGAAAATGACATATTTTTCAGAGTCCCTATCCAATAAGAACAAAAGTGGCAAACAGGGAGAGGAAAAAAGAATATAAGTATATGAAATGATGAAGTGGAGTTTGATAGTCATCATCTGGGAGTGGATTTGGCTCTGTGGGTTCTCCAGCATGCCATTCTTATGGCCTTCTCCAGAGCCGTTCATAGAATTGATTCTGCATGTTCATTTGAAATATACTGAGAGAAACTGGAATGTAAGTCCATTCCAACCCACAACAGATGGTGTTAATAGGCTGTGGTGAGTCTGAGATAGGATGATGATGATGATCTTGATCTTGATATGGAAAAGAAAGAACATTCTAGCACCTCACAATCAAAGCACCACATCAGTGTTGTTTTCCATTCTCCTTAATCTTCTTCTAGTTAACTAATGGGAAAACTAAATTTAACATCCCACTGTTAAGTCTAGGAATTTAACAGAGTTCCAGGAATGTTTCCACCATTGTGTGCTCCAAATTTTATTCCCCTTTACCATTATGCCCCTTGCAGAAGTACCAGAGTCATTTCTTCATTCATTCAGGATGCTATGACAAAATTCTATAAGATCTATGCAGGCACTGATTTGACTTATCTATTATTCTAAGTCTAGAGGCTGCAAGGTCTAAGATCGAGATTTAAGTAAATTTAGTAAGGTCTTCCCTCTAACCAATGTCTACTCATACTTCCTTCTAAGTACCATTCTTATTAGAGACTTGATAGGAGGAAGGTGTGTTTGGTAATATGGTAATTGAGCTCTTTATTTCTTAAATCTATTCTTATTGTAAGTATATTCTTTCCTTTCAGGCCATTCTCCAGAGATGTAAAAAGCTGGGCATAAATTAGAGTCCCATCTAAATTGTCAACTGGCCAGATTTTAGTTATAATAGCCTAGTTAAGTGATGCCTGATTTCAGGGTTTTGAAATAGCAAATACCACTAAAACAATGCTTGAGAATTTCCCATTAAAAATTAATTTAAATTAACCTAATACAGTAGAAAATTGCATCCATATATGAAGGTAATCTAAATGAAACTACCAAATAATGGGGGAGATATGAGTCCCCACTGGCCATCTCTTGTCACCAAACAAAGCTTACAGTGCTGGGATTGGGTTATTTAAAATTGAGTTGTTGGCCAAAGGGGGCCCTTGAGAATCCCTCAACAACCCAAGCTGTTGCCAAGATTATAAGTTGCTCTTCACAAACTGACAGCAAAACCCCATTGCTGAAGGCAACACTTATACAATTCATTGCACATCGATAAGTCAAATCAGCGCCCGCACAGAGCTTTTGGTACAGGAAGGTATTCTTTATGCTAACAAAAGAGAAACATAAACACCAACCCAACCACACCCCCTTTTTCTCCAATGGTATAAAACCTGCAAGATATGGTAATGAGATGATAGCACAACATTTGTTTGAATAACCAACGAATAACTATTTGACGTAAGGTCTACGCCACAAGATGAAACCCATACCTGACAGTTTGATGACCAAGAACATGAAACTAAATATTTCAGGGATCTAGGGTAAAACCAAATAATACTAGTCTAAAAAAAGAAAAAAAAAGTAGTGTTAAAATGGCTCATAATGATATTCTGCTACATATCTGTTTCTTGTTCAGCCAAACTCAGAGAAACTTCTTCCCACAGAAGATAAGAACAAATATAGAGACCCACAGCCAGACATTATACAGAGTGAGAGATCTTGGAACACTCAGCCCTAAATTGGATGTCTCCATCAAAGCCCTCTGCTCAGAACTCAAGGAATCCTAGAAAAGAAGGCAAAAAGACATGAAAGACAGCTCCCCTTTTTCTGCAAAGTTCCCTGAGCCTTGGATGGTAGGAGATTGATATAAATGACCCATCTATATTTGAGCATTCACGACTATACTCAGTTCTTTGGCCAGAAATGAATCTGAATTGATTACTACCCAGCTAAAAATTGTTTTCCTGGCAAAACTTGAAAACCACATAAATCTCTCTATAAACATGTTTTGGCAAACAATAGGCTTTCACTGGGGTTTCTAGTACCAGGCATGAAATCCTCCTGTCAAGTGGCCCTTATATCCTATCAGAAAGCAGTTGGTTACCCCTATGACTACTATGCCACTATTATACCTTTGGAGACATCTTACCAGTAAGTCAATGCCTTTTCATGCAGAGTCTACTGCTGACTAATCACTGATGTCCCATCTCCCATCAGCAGTCTATAGAGTCCCTTCTGTCATAAAGACGGCATAAGCTAGCCAACAGAAAGAGTTTCCTTGTCAGATCCAACTGCAGCTAAAGCGTGTTCTTTCTTCAGAAATAGAACATTGAATATTACCTTCTAGTTATGGTAGATAACCAAAAGTAATAGCAGCAGTATGTGTTAATTT
The DNA here is from genome assembly GCF_014885135.2 of Alexandromys fortis. Lineage (NCBI taxonomy): Eukaryota > Metazoa > Chordata > Mammalia > Rodentia > Cricetidae > Alexandromys > Alexandromys fortis. The sequence continues at coordinate 5,178,533 of NW_026067987.1, read as the reverse complement.
AGGGTGCCACTAGGTCTCCCACTCATAGATGGTAAACTGCATGGCACTGAGATTTTCATTTCATGTCTTCTAAGAGTAGCATTGTCCACCCATGGGGCTCTTCTATTCCAACTCTGTCTATATAATGTGTGTGTGTGCAAATGTGTGAGTGTGTGTGAGAGGGGGAAGGAGAGAGGGAGAGAGAGGGAGAGAACTTTTCAATTATCTTGTAAACTAGTGGATTTCTAGTTTTGGCTAACCTACTCACTCCCTCTCCACTTTCCAATCTCTATATCCCCCTTTTTAAACCTTTAACCCAAATTATTTCTTTATCCTTTCATGCCCCTTGTGTTCTACTGTTCACTCCAATTGAATTTTTCCTGGCTTAGAAGATTACACATTTTCATATAAGCTTTTAAACACCTTTCATTTTGGTTAGGATTTCTGTCAATATCTCATTTCCCCATTCCCCAGCCCTCTCCACACTTAAAATCTTGAATTATAAGGTAGTTTACTTCATCTATTTACAGTTTAGGTTATCACAAATAGGAACATCCTGTAATAATAATGTTCTAAAATTTATACTGTTTTCTTTTATTTGGCTGTTTTTCTTACTCTATCTTAGGCTCTGTTTTTGTTTTGTCTTGTTTTGTTTCATTTTTGTTTGTAATGTGTGTGTATGTTAGGTCATGTTGGCCTCAAGTTTGCAGTCCTTGCCCTTGCCTCCCCAGTGCTGGTTTACAAGACTGTAAGATCATTTCTAGCTTGTGCGCTCATATTTTATAATTTCCCTTCCTTTGCATTTGAAACTTAGATATCATCCCCTTTGACCAGAGTCATCAAAGCCACCCACGAATTGTTTAAGCAGCACTCTATGAGAATGAGTTCTTTGCATAGGAGTCATCAAAAAGCAGAGCATGTACTCTATAAAATGTCTATAGAACACCACTGTGTAACTCTATCATGAGTTTTCTATCTTTCGAGGAGGGTATAATTAATTGTTTCCATTATTGTTATTGAAAGAGTCCCAAAAGATTGCAATGTGATTAGAACAAGAGTACAAACATTTAAGCAAATATATCAGCTGCTTATGAAATAAATTGCTGCTCTAGAGCCAACTTATTATTGTAAGCCATGTTATGCAATAAAATAGAAACACCCCTAAATGGACACAGTCCTTTATTATCTTTTCAAAGTAAATTATAGTATTGTTCAAATGACTTTTGGTATGTGTGCTACTTTATCTTCAGCACAAAGAAAAAGATTTGTATATGGGCTTTGGAGAAAATTTTGGCCTCTTCAGAACACAAATAAATTACATGTGACCCATTAAAACACGTCAGTGGGATTCAAATAGCATTTAATAGTAATGCCTGCTTTGGAGGATTACAGCTTATTTCCAGATAATTTCACTGCACTATTTTTACCCTCATATAAAATTCTTTTTCTCTGGTGAGTTGTATGCTTTAGTTTTTAGCTTAGTACTTGGCTACCAAAAGTTTAATTTTCCACTGCTGTCATTTGCAGTTTGACAGGCAATCTTGACCACACAAGAATCGACAATGACCTTGATCACACTTAATGGCATATAAGATGATGATGTATAAGTGTTCAAAGAAATAAATATTCTTTGTCAAGGTGAGCTTATTGCATGCCACTGTGCTCTATGCCAACAGAAAGAATTCAAGGGCAAAAAATGGTTGTATCAATCTAACAACTATAATATTTTAAAAACATTTTAAGTATTTCAAAAACTAAGATCAGTATATTTTAGTCTATTTCACATAATTTAGTTGTATATCAAAGTTTTTATTTGATACATGAATCTCCTTATTTGCCTTACTAAGTTGCATAGATATGAAACTCTTGACTGTTCAAAAGCTTTTGAAAGTGCTTTTCATTTCTAATGTTGTCAGGTGAGAAATAACAGGATTTAAAGGAGCCAGATGTTTATTATTTCACAACTGGATGAATCTGCTTTCTATCAGCTATATTGGTATAGGCCTAAGGTAATATGTTTTCAAATTAATGTAATGTAGGAATAAAATGCTGCTGCTGCTGCTGCTGGTGGTGGTGGTGACAATGGTGAGGATGATGATGATTCTATCTGGTGAAGAGAATATATTGTGGTATAGGGTGTGGTACTGGGGTGCCAACACAGTTTGTTCTCAGGATAGTTTGGTATTATTAGGGGATAATGTGATGCTAGCTATAAATAGCTTGTTGTGAAGATGGATGACACGCTATGATGATGTGGAGTGACTGACAAGGAACAAGAGACATGTCAACAGTAGAGTGTTATGACAGCAGACTGCAAAGAGATTGGAGGTCACTTTCTCTGACTGATACAGGTTTTGGTGAGGGAGTGGTTGTGGAAGACCAGAATCTTAGATTAAGTTTCTGAACTGGCCATGGGTTTCCTGGAGTGAGCAATTACTGTGACTGCATTTGCAGGTTCTAGTGAGTCATTTCCCAGCAGTAAAGAGGGAATTGGAAGTCCACCCTGCAATTGGGTTAGTAATATACAAAATGGCTTCATTTGAGTATTTTGATTAAATATTTATGGATGGCAAGTTTCTGGGTGATCATATACCTAATGTCTTAGACCAATAAACTTAGGTGGTTATCTTTCAGTATACTAGAAAGAAAGGTTTTTGGCAGGGCCTCTATAGATTCAGATTCCCAACTTAAGCTCACATAAATGAATAGAAGGCCTTATGTCTTTCCTGAAACCCTTTGGTTGTATGTTATGAGTTACTGGATAACAACAGAAATTGAACTTCCAGATTTTCAGGATGTCTCCTGTTGGCATAAGGGAATTGATTACAAATAAGCATTACTTTGTGAATTGGAATAAGAACCCTTATTCTTATGTGTGCACAGAACCCTTTAAAGATTGGGGTACCAAACTCTCTGTTTCTGCACAACCCTTTTTACACCAATAGGGGCAACCTTGACAAATATGATGAAAGAATTTGGCTCTGTTTTAACTGGAGGCTCTGTAGTAGTTTCCCCTAAGGTCTTACAAGATACTCCTGCTTTTTGTCAGGGCCAACCTCTACCAGCCTCCTAAGCACTTCAACTACTATTTGACTCTGTAAGATGAGGTACTTTGTATGACCCATGAGAATATATGTTACAGCTAAATTATTGCATAGATTTTTTTATTTAAATAAGCAGAGATTCCAAGAAAATTTGTTTTGTGCCTTTCAAGGTGTAACATAATGATAGAAGGGATATAAAGCTGAACCTCATCCAATTTACTGACACTGCACCACTAAGTAGAGCTTCTAGATCTAAGGTAGCTTTGGTGGTTATAAAAAAATATCCACCCCATTTGATTAGTAAAAACATGGACCAGAAAGTGAATTTAGAATGTATCTCAGAACTTGCTTGGTATAGTAGAAGAAAATGTCCAACAGCATGGGAAAAAGTTAGAGTGGATTAGCTGTTAAAAATTTGCTCACCCACCGTGAAAGGTCACACCTCTCTGGCCAGCAGTAAATTTATGAAGACAGGTGGCCATGGTTGTACATGTTTATAATCCAAATATAGTTGAAGGAAAAGAGATAGGAGGGTCATTTCAAGGTTGAGATCAACCTACTCTACATGGTGAGCTCCAGGCCAATAAAGGCTACCTATGGGACCCTGTCAAAAGCAAACAAACAAAAACTCATTGTGAGGATTCTGTGGTCTCTTTCTTCATGGGCCAAAAGTCATACTAGCAAACTGACGTTCCTTCTTGTAGGAGGATGAGGCTACTTGTTCGTCCTGGTTGCCCAGAACCAAAATAATCATATAGAAACTGTATTAATTAAAATACTCCTTGGCCCATTAGCTCTAGATTCTTATTGGCTAACTCATATTAATTTAACCCATTTCTATTAATATATTATATTAATAGAAATTATATTATATATAGAAATTATAATATATAAAACACTGCTTGACCTATTAACTTTAACTTCTTATTGCCTAGCTCTTACATTTTAATTTAACCCATTTCTATTAATCTGTGTATCATCATGTGGCTGTGGCTTACCGGAAAAGTTTCAGCATGTCTGATTCTGACGGCTCCATGGTGTCTGTCTGACTCCAAACTTCTTTCTCCCAGAGTCCAGTTTTCCCATCCTACCTAAGTTCTGCCCTATCAACAGGCCAAGGCAGTTTCTTTATTCATTTATAGTGATCACAGCACACAGAGGTGACTCCCACATCACCTTCATATCATGAGACAATGGGATCCTGAGGTGACCAATCATCAAAAATGCACAAGGTAATTTCTTGCAATAAATATTTTAGTATACCTTATTGGCTGTACCTCTCTGATGGGTACAATTACACATCAAAAAAAAAAAACAGTAAGACAATACAAACACAGGTCCTTCCTAAGTCTTCTTATCTACCTAACATCAGTGCTGAGCTGCCTCCTCGCTCCATTTCTTCTTCGGAGAGTAAAATCCTTGAAACCCAGGTCCAGGTTTCATAATTTTTAAAAACACTAAATAAAGAGCCACAAGTGGGTGGGAATAAAAATGCCTTCTCTGAAATTTACTTCATTCTTTTTTCTTTACTAACTTTTACTAATTGATTGAAATAGTTTTATAAATCAAAGTACATCAAACCTAAAACCTCTTATTTTCTATGACTTATTAGTGTAAGTAACCTGATCTTGAGGGAAGTGTGGCCATGGAGAACAGGTTTTACTTTCTAACAAGTTTATTTCTAGCATGCTTCCATTTGTAAGTTACTCTTCAGGGCTGAGAACCAGGCTCAGTGGTAGAGCACTTCTCTTGTATGTACAAGCCCTAGGTTTGGTTCCCAGCACTAAATTTAGTTAAAATAAACTAATACACATCAGTAGAACATGGGCACTCCAGTGGCACTGTTAGTTAGTGTACTCACACACTAAGTGTCAAAGTGTCTCCTTTTGTCTCTGGCTGCACAGCTACACAAAAGGTCATCTTGAGTCTGATAGAGACAATCATTTATTTTAATGAATTTATTTCTTCATTTATTCATTTTTCTTAGTCAGTGTTCTATTGTTGTGAAGAGACACTATGATGCAACTTTTATAAAGGAAATTATTTAATTGGAGCTTGCTTATAGTTTCAGAGGTTAATCCATTATCATCATGGTGGAAAGCATAGCAGAATGCAGACAAGCATGGTACTGTAGGGGCTGAGAGTTCCACATTCAAATCTTTTTGATGGAGAGAAATACTGAGTCTGGCTTGAGCGTTTGAAATGCCAAAACCCACCCCCCAGTGACACACTTTCTATAACAAGGCCTCACCTCCTAATCCCTGTTAAGTATGCCATTCACTCTTGACCAAGTATTCAAATATATAAGTTTATGTGGCTATTCCAATTCAAACAACCACATCATTTAGGTCTCAAATTATCAGCAAGTGTCTACTGTATACAAAATAGTTACCAAGGGTCAATTGCATACAATATATTACACTACCTGTCCCACACGGTAGGGCCTGTTAAAAACAAAGCCAAATGTCACAATCAGCCATAAAATCATAAAAATAAAAGCTTTTCTTCAGCACACACTTATTTTCAGTTTTCCTTAGACATTTACTGTGACTAAAAGCAAACATATACACAAACAGATCACTTTGAAATGCCTATGCTATCAAAGGGGCCCTAATCACTCAAATATTTTACCAGTGGTGCTGGCTTTAAATGCGAGAAGAAATGGCAGGTCGGCCAGTCTTCCAGAGAAATCTTCCTTCGAGGGTTAAAGTCATATGCTCCCACAATGTAGGCTGGAGTCCTCCTTTTTCTTGTGGAAGAGACCAGCTCTAGCAAGGCTGTGAGAGGAATGGGAGACGATATGGAGTGTGAAGAAACGATCCTAAGGCTTTTGGTAGGACGGAGCTGCAAGTGTGTGAATAATATCCTAGAAATGTTTCCCTGCTTCTGGTGGGCTGCTGGGGATCGTTCCTGCACCTCCCATGCTACAACAGGCTGTCTTGCCAACACATTCCTGACTGAGCATAACTGCTCCACCGCATCTGTTTACCACATCTCTAAATGTCACATCAACATGACCTCACAAGGGAGGTATTTGTTTGTGTGACTCCTTGGAGCAGGCCCCTCTCTCTCACTAGGAGATCGTGAGTTGTTAGTAAGTATGAAAGTAACAGGAAAGGAAGAAAAAAATGAATTCAAACAAATGAGAGCAGGAGGAGGAAGGAATGAGAGAAAGGAGAAAGAGAGGGATGGAGGGAGGGAAAAAGGGAGGGAGAAATGAAGGGATGAGAGAAGGAAGCATAAATGGGAAGAAAGAAAGGTGAGAAATAGCAATAATAAAACTAACTTCTATCAAATACTTAGTCATATCAATGGAATATTATAGAACAAAATGTTAGTATATTGATTCATGAAGTTTGCATACAATCCCAATGATGCCTTTACCACCTCTGCTGTGCAACAAAGAAGAAAGAGCTTGTAAAACCCATACAGTCTCAGTGACAGAGCTTGATCACCAGAATTCTCACTCCAAAATCTGAACCTGTAAAAAAAAAATGTGACTTTCCATACTAATGCAGAATAGAATAAGTCAGTAGAATGTAGCAAAGAAACATTTCTCTCAGTAAATCTTTATTGAGCTGTTGAAGATGTGGCCTCTGCAGTATAGGTACTTGTAGTGCAGTACCCTAATGCAGAAGAAAAGAGTGCAACAGATACCAAGGCTGTGGGAGAACTTCTTACCAGGCAGGCCTTAGAGGCCCTCAGTGGTATACAGTCACTACTTCTGTCCAAGGAGATGGAGATGCTCCAGGAGCTTCTTCCAGAGGCTATTTCTTGGATGACCCAAGGAAGTGACTCTGGTAGGCCTTGGGGAGAAGGTATTAAGAGGAAGTGAAGCCTGAGAGTCAAACGGTAAGGGAACATTTTAGAGCAGCATAAGAGCTGGGGATGCGAAGAAAAGAAGCTTTTATACTTGGGACTGGAGCAATGGGTTGGTGGTTAAGAGCATGTGATGTTGTGGAAGACCTGGGTTGTGTGTCAAGCACCCATAGCCATCTGTAACTTCAGTTCCATAGGATTCTATGATCTCTTCTTTCCTCCATGGGTATTGTATGCATATGGGAAACATATACATACATGCAGGGAAACACTCATACATATAAACTAAAATAATATATGGAGGAGATTTTTCCAGTGCTGTTCATCAGTTCGTGCCATTAAGAAGGGACACTGTGGGCCAAAAAGATAGCTCAGTGGATAATGGCTACTGATGCCAAACCCGAGGACCTGAGTTTAACCTCCATAACCCACATTGTGGATGGAAAAAAATGACCTCTGAAAGTTGTCTATGACATTACACCAAAGCTGTGCCCTGCAAGTATAAATACATAAATAAATAACTGTAAATATTTTGAAGGGTTAAAAAAGGGGACATTGTACTTAAGAGTCAGGCTTCTGGAATGGGCAATTTGACAAAGCTGCTGATTAACCCAGAAAGAGAATGAGTGGAGGAGAGAAGTTTAAGGGAGGGAGGTGGAAAGGGAATATATGATAAAGATAACAAGTGATTGATTAATGAATTTGAAATCTCCATAGGACTGCTAGATTAAAATGTCTAGGAGCCACATAGTAGAGTACACAGACCTAAGAAACATTGAGACAATCGTGGCAGTTAAAGGTTTATTAGCAGAAGGACTATAATTGTCCATAGATAATGGGAGGACAGTGTGAGGAGGACTCTAGAAATCAGAGGGAAGTACACAAAGGAGAAGGAACACAAGAAGAAAAATTGATTGCTAACCCAAGTAACAAGAATTCAATAAGACTGATTAGTAGGGCTGGAGATGTGGAACAATGTTCCCACACTAGCCTAGCATGTTCAAAGCCCTGGGTTCAATCCTTGGTGCCAATATTTTTATGGCAGTAATATCAAATGCAATAGAATGGACACAGAACACATATGAATACATAATAAAACATCCATTTATGGTTTTAGACCGTAAGTTAATGGTTGGGAACAGAAGCCTGTGAGATTGCCTTCTGTATGCTGTGAATACCATTGGTTAATAAAGAAACTGTCTTAGGCTGCGTAAGGCAGAATTTGGGTAGGCGGGGAAAACTAAACTAAATGCTGGGAGAAAGAAGGCAGAGTCAGAGAGAAGGCATGCACTTCCTTCCCCGAGAGAAAGACGTCAAAACTTTATCCAGTAAGTCACAGCCTCGTGGCAATACAGAGATTAATGGAGATGGGCTAATTTAAGATATGAGTTAGCCAGAAATACACTTAAGCTATTAGTCAAACAGTATTGCAAATAATATGGTTTCTGCGTGATTATTTCAGGGCTGAGCAGCCAGGAACAAACAAGGAGGCTCCTACTACAGAAACCTGAGTAGGGAGTTCTTGAAAAGATTATCGTTTCCTCTAAAGAAAAGTAAAAGTGCATGTATAAGTGTGTGTGCATGTGTGTGTGTGTATGTGTGTACACACACTACCTTAATTTAGTTTAATTAATTAATGGACTTATTGGTTTGTCTAAAAAAAAAACATATCAACAAAACATTTGTCCCATCCAGAAAACTATGAGTGGCCTTCATAACCCTTGAGGCAACTTGTGTGTGTGTGACCTTGGAGGATGTAAAAATAATAGAATCTACTTTCTAGAACCATTCAATATCTTCTGGGAGTCAAGGACATCAGATACAAAAATAAAAGTGTTCTTTTTGTTTGTTTGTTTATACGGGGCCTTCGCAAGCACTTAGAGATTAATCAATAAAATAAGTGTAGGGGGTATCTTGAGGAAATAAGTGTTAAAAGTGGTCCTTGCCCTCTCTTATTTTCACCTTTGAGCTCCACATGTTTGGGACTTAATTACACAACCCTAAGGAACAAATGTTTATTAAAACACGAGGCAAGGATTCCTGCGATAAGAAAATAGTACACCCTAGAGAGCAGGATGAACTGGAGGGGGAAATGAACAAGTCAGATGGAACCACAGAGGGTGGCAAAGCAGAGTAATGAATAGATTAACGATACTGATGAAATTATAGCCTTAATGGGGACAAGTAACAGAAACTTCTGGAATCTCTTTCCTTATGCAAATATATGATTATTCTTTTATAGCCTTTTGATTTTAAAAACTGTCATTATTTAAGGATGGTAACTATAGAATCTTTAATCTAAAATGCAGGAGTTTGTGGAGTAATGGGATTCTGGGGGGGAAGTAGGTCATCATTTTCATAGCTTCAATTTTACCTTCCTTTATAAGGTAACTTTCTATGTTGGAAATCTTAGATAGGCTTTTTTAAATTATTAAATTAAAAATGAATTAAGCTTGTTTAAATATAAGCAATATAATAATATTTTCCAGTCACATCTTGCCTTCCTACTTTGAAAAAAAATTTTTTTATGGAGTGTTGTTCAGCTATTTGTCACTATAATAAAATACCTAACTGGGAGATGGTGACGCACACCTTTAATCCCAGCACTTGGAAGGCAGAGGCAGGCAAGTCTCTGAGTTCAAGGACAGCATAATCTACAGAGTGAGTTCTAGGGCTGCAAACATTACACAGAGAAGCCCTGTCTCATAAAATGCAATATTAATAAAAATAAAACTTTAAGATATAAAGTTAAATACCTAATGTAATTGACTTAAAAAGAAAGGAAATGTTGGTTGATGGCTCTAGATGTTCCAGGCAAGACCACGTGGTATATTCTTTGGACTTCTGGTAAGGATAGCATTTTATCGTAAGAGTACATGGTAGAACTAATTACTTATCTCACCAGCTAGGGATGCAAAGAGAAGAAGTCTGGATGGATCAAGTCCCAGAATCCTATTCAAAGTTTCACCCTTGATTTACATGATCATTACATGTAAATCATGCCATCTTGGGGCCCATGGACATTGGAGGAACACTCCCACAAACCAGAGCCCACGCTCTTCATTTTTTTTTACTTCAGAAAGAGCTCAATATAAATGTTCTACACTTGCAGTGTTTGAAATGAGAACTTCCCTGTAGGCTCATGACTTTGAACAGACTTCTCTATGAGGGAGCTGTTTGGGGGTGGCTGAAGCTTTAGGAGGGGCAGCTGTGCTTGAGGAAAGCCTGTTGCTGGGGAAAGGCTTCAAGAGTTTACAGCCTCCCCTCACTCCCAGTTCACTCCTGCATTTCCTGTGGGAGCTGAAATATGGTTGCTCAGCCTCCTGTCCCTATCTCCATGCCTGGCCCACCATCATGGACTTCTAGCCTTTTGAAAGGAAAGCCAAGAGAAACTCTTCTTCAAACTGCTGTTGGTGGCAGTAGTTTATCACAGCGGTAGGAAGTGACTGATACAACACTAATGATGCCTTCTTTTGTAATTAAAAAAAAAACGAGCAATTTTTAACAGAATAGTACAGTTTTTACCAAGCTCCCCTTCCAATGCTTCTTTTCTAAGTGTGGATTTTCTAAGCTCATGTGAGAACAAGGCCCCGATGATCTTAGAAAGTGTCAGGGCCCTGGAGTGTCCCACATCAGACTTGCTTTATATAGATCACCTGGGAGCTCTCTGGGACTCTAGTTTCCAAAGAATTTTAATCTTGGAACTTCTAAAGGGCCAAGATTTATGTGGCCATAAGTGAAACAGTTCTGGAATGAATAAGATCTAAAAGTTTAGAAATCCTCAGGCTATTCTCTAAACAAAGATGTGGGAAACTATTAATGTTTATACTGAAGATTCCCTTGTGTTGGGCTTCTTTTCTTTCTTTCTTTTTTTTTTTCCTTTGCCATTGTAGGATATGAATGGTTACATCCTCTAAAATTCCTCTGCAGTCGCTTCTGTGAAAAGCAGCCTGAGGTTATACACTGTAGATGTGGATGACCAGGCTGCTGAGGTAGCGAACCAACTTTACTCATAAGAGGGTGAACATTTCACAAGAACATGTGCTTTTGCACACATACACGTGTGTGCACGGGCACACGCAAGCACACACACCTTAACTGTGGTTATGAACCGACAATGCTGGAGGTCTGACAGGAAGAAAGAGGTTAGTAACCTTTTCAATGTCTGGCTAAGCTGACTTAATTGGAAGACAAAAGAGACCCTAGGTTCAGAACCTACAATGCTTTCAGGGACCCACAAAAAAATCTTCAGCCTCCTTTAGAATTAGTAGAAATAGAGAATTTCTGATTTGAATAATATATTTTTAATAAGTGATGTTTGTGTGTTTGGTTTTCTCCCAATGCAACCATAAGCTGTAATTATCACGTCTGTTTGTGGGAGAAGCAGCCCCCTAGGGGAAAACTGGGCTCCTGAAAGTCACACATGGCTTGATCTCTATGTACTGTTCAGTTGACGGCAGACTCTTGAGAATACATCTGCGCCAAACATTTCACTTCCAGAAGCAGGAATCTCATGAAACTACGGCTTCCTTAGTAAATAATTCAGGGGATGTTTTTCAGAGAAAAGGACGTCCACCGAAGCGGAGCCATTTAATAGAAGCAAAAGTTGATCACAAAGAAAAATTAGGTATGAAGAAAGACCACATAGTGCAAACATGTCACCCCTGGCGAAATGATGCAAGAGCAGTGACGTGTGTGTGTGCGCGCGCGCGCGCGTGCGCGCGTGTGCGTGTGTGTATTTAATTACCTTATTAAAGTATTTGCTATCTTAAACTACCAGATCTGTGGTCAAGAATTTAATCCTTGGCCCTGCATTATCCTACTTCTCTCACCCGCGCTCACTGAGGTCACTCCTTGCCTCATCTGAGGGAGGCAGGATATTTTTACTCCCTCCCTCACTGGCAGGCAGTGGCAAAGCTGCAAGTCAGGCTCCCAGAATCCTCCTCTCCTGCAGGCTAGCCCAGGGTTCCTCCAGCTGTGATGGAAGTCTCTCCAGCAACTGCCAGGCCCAGCTGGGACATGTCACATTTACCATGTCTGTTGGTTAAGCAAGTCATGTAGTTGAGGTCGGTTTCCGTGGATGGGGAAATAATCAGCTCTGGTTGAGCGCAGCTGTAAAGTTATTTTGCAGGGGGCATGAATGGGAGAATTCTGTAGCTATTTTTGCACGATCTACCACACCTTTTCTTCAAAAGTCTTCCTATTGACGTCTCTGTGATGTCACCTCCATTTTGGAGTTTTATGCTCAACTAGACTATTTCTCGGTTTTTAAACTAAAGCTTGGTTTGGTTCCAGAAGGTGTAAAAATGGCAGTTATATTTTAAAACAATTTTTCTTGTCCAGAGTTCTGATCTCTGACTGGGTGATCCATCTTTGTTTTATTATTATTATTATTATTATTAATTATGAGGGTACAATGTTCTCTTTCAAGGTGAATATGTAAATGCTTTTTTTCACTGAAATGCTTCACTTTCTGCTTATTTTTAACTTTCATTACATTCGTGACATGTTAACTGAAGCAATTCGCTTTAAATTTTCAGTCTGTGCTAGATAAAGCTATTTTCAAGACCTCTGAATGATGCATATTGTCTCTATCAAAATCTATCATATAGGAAACTATGTAGGAATCCATTAGCAAGTTTCATGTTAAACAATGCTTCTCCTTGGGATAGCACCAACCTTTCAACACACCACAGAAGCCTTTGGTTTTGATATCTGAAATGTGAACTTACTCATAATAAAATTAAATACAAATTACATACTCACTTTGTAAACACTGTCAAAATATGACTAAACTAAGGTATCAGGGGGAACATAGTGACTTTTCACTTATATTTACATTTTAATGATAAAATAAATGATTCTATAATTTGTAGTTTGGACAGACTATATGAATATACTAGACTTGTGATATAGATCAAACAGCAATATTTATGTTCATTTCAGATTCTTCCTTAGGCCTATTTTGTAATATGGTAATGGATGAAAAGGAAAAAAATTCCTACTTGGTTCATTTATTCAATCACATCTGAAATAAAAACCTCATATTTTAATCACAACTGATATACTTGGGAAATTGATGATGCTTAGGAATTAATTATGTTGAGAATTAAATTTTCTTCACTCCTTTTATCAACAGATATGATAAATCCACAAACCATGGGACAATCTACATTTTATAGACTGCATATGCATTTCATTTAAAAATAAATATAGATATACTAAAGTCATATTTGCACATACCTTTGTACAGACATATTTTTAAATGTGTGTACATGTTTTAATGCAAAACTTACAAATATTTCTAAAGGAAGTTTTCATCTGTACTGATGAAAACTTAGAGGTGGGGTGACGTTTACTCTGTTCAACATTCCATTTTATAGGAGATAGTCAACAGAGATCTGCAGAATGCTTGATATATTCATACATATTCACGATGTTTTCATAATAGGCATTTGGAATCCTATTCTTAAAGCATAAGTCTCCATTATCTACTCATTCTGTTTAAAAGTATTTCTTTCTGCAGGGATCTTCTACTGGAAAAAAGTAAGGTCTCAGAGTTAATTCTAGAAAAGGTTTCATCTGTCCCTGCCTTTAGCACCCACTGTAGCTCCACTATATAATATAATAATAACTCAGTGAGAGGAAATGTTTAGACAAAATAAATGCCTTGGAAACACTAGCTGCACACAGGCTTCCTCTGAGAGCACATCAATGAAATTAACTCACTGGGCCTTCTAGGTCCCCAACTTATAAGGAGTGGGGATCATGCCCCTGGACGCTAGTTAATTAAAGTTAGGAGCAAATGAGAAAAGATTTCTCTTAGCAAACAGCACAATGGGGAAAAGAAAACACAATTTTGTGGATGGTATTCTCATATTCATTACAATATTGATACAGTTAGGTGAGCAATACATTCAAAATGTTTGTTTCTTTCTTTATTTCTTTATTTATTAAAGATTTCTGCCTCCTCCCCGCCACTGCCTTCCATTTCCCTCCCCCTCCCCCAATCAAGTCCCCTTCCCTCGTCAGCCCAAAGAGCAATCAGGGTTCCCTGTCCTGTGGGAAGTCCAAGGACCACCCACCTCCATCCAGGTCTAGTAAGGTGAGCATCCAAACTGCCTAGGCTCCCACAAAGCCAGTACATGCAGTAGGATCAAAAACCCAGTGCCATTGTTCTTGATTTCTCAGTAGTCCTCATTGTCCGCTATGTTCAGTGAGACCAGTTTTAACCCAGGCTTTTTCAGACCCAGGCCAGCTGGCCTTGGTTAGTTCCCTATAGAACATCCCCATTGTCTCAGTGTGTGGGTGCACCCCTCGCGGTCCTGATTACAGTGTTCACATTGGCTTCTTTTCACACAAGAACTGAGTGGTGATGATTTCCTCAGTCCATTCCAGTTCTATATCCCATAAAATACATATATGAGTATTACTGAAGGTCAGCAAAAAAATCAAAACTTGAGTTTAGAAGCTACAAATTAACAAAGGAAATGGAATACTAAAATTGTTCAGTGATAGCATTTTGTACGTAACAAACACTATAGCATCTACCAGACAAGTAGGGAAATATGTGGTATGTTAATAGGCTTCAATAGAGCTTTTGATGAGCTTATTGCTGGGGTTTAAGCAATAAATGGTTCATCTAGGGTTATTATTTTCCCAGCAAGTTTTTAGGTAATTAATAGCATTTGTCTTGCCATAAAAGTTATACTTCCACAAAAATATACATAAAATTATGTCATAGAAATTTAACTGAAACTATCCCTTTATTTAAAGTATGTTTATTCCTACTTCTCTTCCTTTTCACCACGTTTGTTTCATAAAATACGCAATTTTCTTAGAGAGAATTTAGAAGACTATGATATATTTGTGTAGAAAGTAGAATAGTTTTGCAATTTTTGACAAAAATAACTCCAAGGAAAGATAATTATTAAAATTCACCTTGAGAATGATAATATAGACTAGAAAAACTTAAGAAAGGGAAAACTTCTCAGGGAGTTGCTAGGTAATGATCTTTACTTTTACATCATCTGAGTGATTCTACTTCTATTAACAACAAAATGATGCTTCAAGCCCACACCTCTAACTGAATGTTTATGCACTCATTTTACAATTAATCCTCACATTTAATATGTTAAAAAGGATATTGTCTGAGAAAAGACAATAAGATGAATTTTTGCTTTGCTTGACAAATTTCAGCATGGTGGAAATTTTTTTTTCCATTTATATGAATGTTTGGGGCTTGCCAAAACTCAATAGCTCAACTTTGAAGAAAAATGAAGTCATTCTTAGCTATATTTTAGTAATTTGTAATTTGGGACAATATTTTGTCTTTAGTCGAAATTATAACTTTAAAAGAATAGCCATGATAGCCTTGATAATTGATAGAACTAATATCATTAATTGGGTGTTCCCTAACTATATAATGTACATTGTGAACACATCTTTATTCTTCATGGAATTTGCACAAGAAAAATGGCCGTCTGTGCCTAGTTTGTGCCGGATCACTCGGCTGTGACATGCAAGGAAAGAACCTCTGGAAGTGTTAGTACACTCTCCCCAGCTTTACATCGCATCATCTCAAAGCCATCCGTGACCCCCACCATCATTTTCCTCTGCAGAAGGGCCAAGTACATACACCATGGGGAGGCAAACAGGAAGAGGGCACTGGGAAACCGTAGTCCTAGACCTGCTTAGTCACCCACGTAAACGTGAACAATCAACTTCTTCAACCTTCACTGGCAAAATGTTGGGTTTGGACGGGTGTGCTGATGGTCTGTCACAGCTCTGAACGACTCCTTGGATGGATCTGACCCTCAGATCAAAGAAGCTTTTACTATACAAAATTCCTTACTATGTGAACAACTGGGCTTTCACTTGCCCCTGATAAAGAATTCACATAAACTGGGTTAATGCCTTTTCCTACTTTCTGCTTAAACACTGAATCCTTTGTAAGATAGTGTCAGAGAACCAGCTTCCCAATTTGAAATTAAAAAAGAAAAATCAGGTGCCTTAAAATGCTGTGTTAGGGAAGGTTTTATATACAGTCAATGAATTACCATTTTAAGAAAATGTATTTTAACTGGGTGCAGTGATTCATGCCTCTAAATCCTAGAATTTCTGAGGCAGAACCAAGAGGGTCAGAGTTTAAGGTCTTCCTCAGAGCAAGTTAGAGGCCATCTTTCACTCTTTGAAATACTGTACAACCTCCCCCTAAAAGATTTAAGGAGCAAATAAGTCAATGTAGACTAATTTTTCATTAACTATTTTCTCTCATTCTTTCTATTACTAGAAAAACAGTAATCAATTGTTCCGTTTTTCACTCAAACTTTCCTTCATTTGTTAGTCTGCAGGGCCGATGAGGACTGTATCTTTTCCCACAGTCCAACTGATAAACCGGTAGAGAATTTTTCAAGCATCCCTTCTGTGCCGGATGTTGCCCCAAGGTCTAATTTACATGCTCAGTTTTTAAACAAAAGCATAATGGGAAAAAAAACTCCATTATTCCCCATTCAAAATCCTCCTACTTCTGGCCCCGAGTCTGGACCCTTTAGCCTAGTTGGGCCTTTCTTTCTGGTCAGGAGGGGCTATTTATTAGGAGCCATACAAAATAAACATGAAACATTTGCCATAAAATATGACAACCACTTTAAATAATGTTGACTTAATTAAACTTTAAACTTTATTTATACATTTTATGGCTTCAGTGTGGGCGCTTCTCGGATGTTTACTTCAGGGGAAAATCCATCATGTGAGGACCTTGAAAGGAATTAATCCCCTTACCCCTGGCACAGAGCTCAGCTCCAACAATTCGGATCTAAATATTTAGTGATGGATGATACATGTTTATGAACGGAGGGCAGCGGGACACTGAAATGTGAACCGTGCTCTCCATTTTGAACATATGGTTGGAAAGACACTAGAAACTGAAGTTATACCAATCAGCGGAAGTGAAGCACCGCCCCCCACTTGTCTCTTTTTATTCTCCTTTGTCTGTTCCATCTGTTACTAGAGTCTTTATAAAGAAAAATTCTTGCAATCGGCTTTCCAGAAAAGACGTCCCGTTTGACTCCTCTGGGTTTGGTAGCGCATCCACGGGTAAACTAATAGCCTCGCCGAGTGTCAGCCAAAGGTCATGGGCCTCTCAAAATATTTCTGGAAAAAAAAAAGTTTATCACTAAACTGAAGTTTCTCATTAGTAATCCTGTGGTGTCTAATCTGTGAAATTACATGATTAACTCTTTTGCAGGGTCGGCTGTGCTTGGAGCTTGCAATCCCACGGGAAGTTATTAAAAATATCACCAAGATAATACTCTAGCTTTGTAGTTGGCCTCTGGGGTAAAGGAAATAGATCATTGTTAGATGAACACTTCATAATCAAGCCATAGATCACTCACAATTATTAAATGGCTGTCAAGGAAATTTTTATGTTAAAAGTTGAGGACAGTGTGATTTACAAAACAAATAAAACTGATGGAAGAATTTCTTGTTTCCTTTTTCTGGGGAACAGAGAGGGAAACAGAATGTCCTCCAGCCCTGTGGGTTTGGGAGGAAGGTGGCATTTGAATGGCTCTTTCGAGCAAAGATAGCTCTATTACTTCAAGTTTTGTTTGTCCTGAAGTTGTTTAGCTGTTCCTCGAATAAAAGAGATGGTTTTAGCGGTAAGAAAATAAATGGGCAAAACGAATGTTAAAGAACATGGATAAAGCAACTCTGTATACGGGCAAAGCGTGTGAGAAACTTTCCCCGAAACCAGTGGCCCTGTGTGTGTGCATGATGAGGAACTGGAGATTCCAGGAGATGCTCCAGCTTTCGCTCAACTCATAAAACTGTCTAATAGCCGGGACACTCTGCCCTTCACGAGGGAAGACTGCAGCAGTAACGGTGTTTGAGTGAAAGCAATGCCATGTCGTCTCATTACCGGACCAAAGCCAGGACACAGTGCGGCTGCTTTCGGTAACTGCACCAGGATATTTGGCTTCTTGAGTGAAAATTCTGGGTTCTGAATTTTATTCACTTACTTTTATCCAGATTAAAAGGAAATGCTTTGGAGCCCGTGGTGGTGGCGCACTCCCTTGGGAAGCAGAAGCAGGTGGATCACTGTGAGTTTGAGGCCAGCCTGGTCTACAAGAGCTAGTTCCAGGACAAGCTCCAAATCTACAGAGAAACCCATCTCAATAAATAAATAAATAAATAAGTAAATAAATTTTTTGAATGGCAATTTCTTACTTTACTTTTCAGAATAGCTACTGTACCCTCATCACTAAAACTCAAAAATCCTAATCAAGCAGGTATGTGCAGTTTTCTTTAATTAATGCATAACCAGGCTAGAAGTTTAAAATAAAAATCCCATTGGACCTAAATGGTGAAAGAAGAGGGAGAGTAATACAGAGGAAGAAGAAGATGAAGGAGAGACAAATAGCACTAAAGACGTTCGGAAGATCCATAGGAAGATCTATTGTTTCATAAGCTAACTTTAAGATGCATTTAGGGTTACCGGAATTACCTCAAGCAGCAGAATGATACCTCCTAGAAGTCACAGACTGATGAAACTCCAGTGCCAAGAATGGAATACCTTCCTTTCCATTGTTGGCCATGGGAGCCAAGAGACCCTAAAAAACCATAGAGACTATTGTCTATTGCTATTGCTCTAACAGAGCACAACGATATGACCACACACTCCAGCTGCTGTAATTTAAGAAATGAAACCTATTTGGGGAAATCTGGGTACTTGAACTGGAAGTTTCCTCCCTGAGCTCTAGCTCTCACAGGTACAGCGGTGTTGTGCAAGCTGCCAAGGGAGAAAATGCATCAACGGTTCTACCCAGATGTAAAGCTGCAAGGGACTACAATGGTCAGACAAGCAAGCGAACCCCAATGATGCAATAGTAACACTTACACCTTGGGTAGAACCAACAGAACAGTGTTATTGTACCCAAGGCCTGCTCTCTAAGAGGGAACTCATGCTGTAAACCTAACCAAAAATCTGTGGCTGGCAAGGTCATAGACACTAAAGGAGAACTTGTTATTACTATGTTCCTAATTTAATATAATTTTCAACTGCTGTTTTAATAACACCTTATTTTCATAGGCAAGAGTAGCTTTCATAGTCATCAAAGAAGCTTCATTTTACAGAAGACAGAGGCTGTTATAGAGATCCACAGCTAGTCAGAATGCAGAGGAAAAGTGATCGGGTCGTGCCCAGCCCCAAATGGGCTATCTATATAAACACAGCTCCTGCACCTAAGTCTCAGGAAACATCATGGAAGAGGAGGCATAAAGATTGGAAGAGCCTAAGGACTGACACACAATCATTTTGAGATAGTCTTCCCTGGACACGATAGAGATGCTCCTCTCCTGAACTCTCAACAATATGGATACCCATATAAGACCTGCAAAGACCACACTAGTCCACATGCCAGTGCAGATGGAACATTTCACAAGGCCCCAACCCCTATGTGAGGAGCTTCATGCAGTCAAGAGCAGCTGAGTGAGGAAGAACCAATTTTCTTCAAAGGCAAGTCCCCCATTCTAATGGTCAGCCCTAAAGACATGAATATATAGGTAGCACTGACTGCTAACACAATAAGCTGTGTTATGTATGTGTGTGTATGTGTGTGTATGCATGTATGTGTGTATGAGTGTGTGTGTGTGTGTGTACAGAGCAATAATAATTATAGAAGAACATGCCATGAATTTAAGAAGGGGCAGAGGAGCTGACAAACAGAAAGAAGGGAAGAAATAACACAATAATATATAAATGTGATGTATATAATGACTATTTATATAAAACCCTGTTGGTTATTCAATCAAACCATTCAGATGCCCAAGTCTGACCAATCACACTGACACTGGCATTCACAAGATACCATAAACTGAAGCTGCCAAGTGGACTCAGTAGATACTGCTAGCGTTGTGGAGAAAGTTTTGTGCCCACAATGACAATGCTTTCACAAATTCCCAAAAGACAAATTCAATAAAGGAAGCAAAGTAGGATGACAGTAAAAGATGTTTTTTTTTTTTAGTTTATATTTTCAATTTTCTGATTCTATGCAGAAAAGGAACACTACCATAAAATTTCATTCAAGAGGATATGCATGACAACCGTAAAAAGAAATACAGGTTTTCCACTCCTTTGGACAGCAGTTCCACCGAGTAGTTAAAGAATGAGCTTCTCATATGTCAACTATTATTGCAAGAAAAAGCCGTCCACCAATCTGGTGTTAACTTTATCTTCCACTTCAAGGTAATGTAAGTATAAAGTACAGATTAGAGAGTAGACAAGAACAGGCAAATTCTGAAGATGCCAATATGCAGAATGACAATCTGTACTACAGATGACTACTCGGCTGCCCTAGCTCTTTGACAAGAAAGCCAATAAGGACACTGGCAATGTGTCTGTGAACTGTTCTCTCTAATGCCATTTAAACAGAGTGACGAGACATTGCCTGGGATAGCTCTTAGACCCACTCTGTGTGTCTCACCAGGAGAGTTAGCCTCTGTCGAGTCCTGCCCCCTTGACTCAAACCGGCTCATTGTTCAGAAATCACTGCTGGTTTGTGATTGGAAAACCATAAAGAAAAATGCTCACCGCAGTATCTTCCTAAGCAATAAGCTGGAGTGTGGGGAAATACCATTGTGACATTAATTTTATGAAAATACAAAAATGGAAAAATGTGCATAACTGTTCAGGGATAGGAAAATACAATAGTTCCTCTTTCTGTGTGTCTCTCTCTGTCTCTGTCTCTCACACACACACAGAGAGAGAGAGAGAGAGAGAGAGAGAGAGAGAGAGAGAGAGAGAGAGAGAGAAATGACACTTTCAACACACTATATCTTTAGCAAATAAGGTTTTGGAAGCAACTTACCATAAACTTCTAGTTTAATACTTAGAGTTAGAAATTCTGTGACTCTTCATCTACGATACAAAACCAACCTCACTGTTTACTGTACAAATAACATGTAACTTCAAACTAGTTTGAAATTTTCTGCTTCTTTTACGATATTTTCAAATATTTCAAACATACATTTACTGGGGTTTGAGAGAGTATCAGAGGCAGTCAGAGGGCTACTTGTTGAAAACAATTTTCTCCTTCTTCCATGTGGTTCTGGAGATAGCGCTCAGACCATCAAGGCTTGGAGACAAGAGCTTTTACCACTGAACCATTTTGTCTGAACTCCCTTTTCATCCTTTCTCTCATTTTTTTCCTCCATTTTTCAAGACAGGATTTCTCTGTGTAACATCATGGCTGTCCTGGAACTCACTTTGTAGACAAGACTGGCCTCAAACACACTGAGTCCAGCCTGCCTCTGCCTCCCAAGTGCTGGGATTAAAGGTGTGTGTCACCACTGCCTGGCTTTTTCTTTCCATTCTTATTTCCTCTCACCTCTATGGTCTGCTAACACTCCTTGATTGCTCTTACTCTTTCAACTCTAATCTATTAGCTATTTAACCATCCCACTGGATTTGCCTTCTAATCCCACAAAGTCTCCAGAGCACTTTCTCCTAGCTGCCCTTGATGTAGTCAGGGCTCAACACCTGTGTACTCCCCTAGCCTCTTGGTACTTCAGACCCTGGCTTCCTCAGGCTTATGGACCCTCATTCAGATCTTCTCCTTTTAAAATAGTTACCACTGGTTTATATTAATTTTGATCTCTATGTTAATGGCACTTTAATAAACATGTTGCTTTAATTCTCCTCTGAGACTTCTTAATTGTTGTGTTCAATTTGGAGCCATCTGCTCCTTGAACTCCTCCTCACTAAACTAAAGGGTTTCCCTTTCTTCTTCCAAGCTTCTCTCTGCCCTGGTCCAGATTCATACTCTAAAATATACACCTAACCCTCTTCTGTCACCTTGGTTTGCCAGCCTCAAACCTAAGGTAGCTCTTGTGATAGATAGGGATTGTTTTAACTGTAAAGTTACAAGAGACTAGAGTCACCTGTGAAGAGGATTCTCCAGTTGAAGAACTGACTCCATCAGATTGGTCTGCGGTCCAGTATCTGTGGTATTGTCTTGACCGATTACGTATAAGGGAGAGTCCAGTTCACACCTAGATGAATAAGCGTGGACGCTGTATGAGGAAACCCAGCTAAAAATGAAGCAAGTCAGTAAGTAGTGTGCTGCTGTGGTTTCTGGTTCAAGTTCCTGCCTTGAGTCCCTGCCTTGGATTCCCTTGGTGGTGGGCTTTAAGTGGTAAGATAAATTAACCCCTTCCTTCCCAGGCTGGTTTTCCACCGTGCTGTTTATCACGCTGACAGAGACCCTGACTAGGCCACCTTTACTGTGCCTGCTAATTTGGGGAGGGCAGTTTCTTCAAGGGCAAGCAGGACGTGGTGCCCGAAGAAAGCTTGCATCTTCCTTCTCCCAGTCTGGATTTCTCATTCCTCTTTGAAAATAGTCACAGGGTTAGGACAGACTTGGGGAAGATAAGAAGCACAATAAAGAACCGCAGAAGGAATTTCTCCAGTTTGTATGCCAAACGAGCGAGCATTCACTGGCGTGTACTAGTTACTTTCTTTGACTAAACAAATATAATAGAGAAGCTGTCACAGGATTGCAAGGTGTGATACAACTGGTGGTTTCATTTTTTTTTTTTTGTAATAACCTGCAGAATTCCTTAAAACATCGTAGTATTTTAGATATCTGTATGTGTGTTCACGCATGCGTGTTGGTGTGTATGTATGCATGTCACATGTCTTCCTTAATAGCTTTCCCCCTTATTGCTGAAACAGGGTCTTTCATTTGGGACCCGAGCATGATGACGTGGACAGCCGAGCTAGTTACCTTGTCCCAGGAAAGCCCTGTCTCAGTCTCTTGGGTACTGGGATTACATGTCAGCCCAGCAGCTACAGGCTTCTGGAAAGCTGAGCTCTAGTTATCATGGCTGCACAATGAATATTTTATCTATTGAGCCACCACGCCAGCTGCCTTTCCACCTCATTTTTTATTACATTTATCTACTTACTTTGTTTTTATGCATGTGTGGGTATTTGTGTGCCTGTGCATATGTATATATGGACACATGCCCGCCACAGTGTTTGTGTGCCGTTCAGAGGGCAGTTTGTGGGATCTGATTCTCTCCTTCCACCATACGGGTCCCCAAGATCAAACTCATGTTGGCAGGTTTGGCAGCAAGTGCCTTTACCTGACGAGCCATCTTACTTGACTTTGGCCTTATTTTCTGAGGCAGGGTCTCTCAATGAACCTGGAGCTCACCAATTTGACCAGACTAGCTGGTCAGTTGAGCTCCAGAAACCCTCTAGTCTAGGCCTCTCCAGTGCTGGACATGGCTTTTTCTGCTGGAATTCCAATTACATGCCATTGGACCCGACTTTTTATACTGGAATTACAATTGCATGCCATTGGACCTGACATTTTATGCTGGACTTACAATTACATCCCATCAGACTTGGCTTTTTATACTGGAATTGCAATTGCATGCCATTGGACTATGCTTTTTATACTGGAATTGCAATTGCATGCCATCTGACCTGACCTTTTAAGCTGTAATTACAATTGCAGGCCATTGGATTTGGCTTTTTATACTGGTGCTGGGGGACTGAACTCAGGTCCTCATGCACCATTTTTATATGCCTGTTTTAGAACAGTTTTGCTTATTTCCAAAGTACTAGGGTGGATTTCTCTTCTATGCCTTATCCTATCCCTATTTCATATAATAATGTGACTCTTGTTTAGGTCAACAATTCCTGACTTTCAGTTTGGTAGAACACAACTCACAAAAGATTATGATTAGTGATTATTTGTGCAGTAAAGTTTCTTAGGATCTGGGGGTCTTACTTTTGGAAAAGCTGGATTACTAACACCAGTGTCTTTGATGTTCTCTTGGAGAAAACAATGTGGTTACAATTGCTCTCTCACTCAAAAATGAAAAAAGTAGCCAAAACCAACATTAGAGAATTCGTGTTTCACATGGACCACTACTGATTTCATAATCTAAATGAATATTGCCAAGGCATTTTTGTAAGATTACAGCAATTCCATTAAACAAAAAAAATCCTCTTCAAATGTGTCGACTTAATTGTTTGTTTAATCATCAATATTTTATTAGCCATCAAAATGAGCATAAGTCTTAAGAAGGAAAATGCCAAATATCTTCACATAGTCGAGCCTTTTGTAAGGCACTCTCCAACATCACTTATTAATTAATCTATGAATTACAAGAATTCACTAAATTAGGAACTAGAGAGATGACTCAAGTAATAAAGTGTTTACTGTGCAATCATGAAGAAGCAAATTCAACACCCATCACACAAACCCCCTCAGACAGACACCCACACCCACACAACTGGTACATGGTAACATGAGCTTATGAGTCCAATGCCAGAGAAGTAGAGACAGGAGGCTTCCAGGAACTCACTGACTGGTCAGTCTGTCGAGACCCACACACTAGAGAGAGGGCTGGGACTCTGTGTCCAGAGAAAACAAGATGGAGAGCTCCTGAGTAAGAACAGTAGAGGCTGACTTTTGGCCTCTACATATTTTTGTGTGCTACACACACATGAACATGCCCATGTTAAAAATGTTAAGAATTCAGCTCGTTGAAATGTTTGTTACTTTATGAAGGCTGTAATGAGGGAACAGGGACAGCAGTGCCCTTAACTTCATAAAAGCAAATCAGCGATTGTATAGGTAAAAAAAAAAAAAAAAAGCCCAAAGTTCCTAGGTTTTGTTTTATTATGATTGGTTTGACTTGGAGAGGAATAAAAATATACTATTTATGTGTTTGAAGAAAAATAATTCAATACATTCCACTTAACAAATGAAATAACCAGAATAGATTTTAAGATTATGTATAGTTAACAAAGTCAAAGAAGAGGGAGAAGAAACAGACATGAAGAGCAAGGCAAATGCACACAGTCATGGGGAAGAAAACAACACCCAACTCAGTAAAAAATGTAGCCAGTAAGATAGATGCAGGGGCCATGAACAGTGGGCTTGTTTCACAGAGAACAGCCTTCTACTATAGTCTGTCAAGTTCGGTCACTTAAACTCATAAAATTTGTGCCTTTTTTTCACAGAAGATGGAAATCTCCTAGTCAGTTGTGCGTGCAGTACTGTCGCTGAAATTAAGACAAAGATTAGAGCTACTGCACAGGTATTTCCAAGTCTTGTTTGGCTAGATGAATAGTCTACTTATTTGTACTAATTTGCCTTAGAAAGACACCCAATATCTCTGTTCAGTCTCTTACCTCTAAATTGTCAAAAGGAAAACAAGTCTAGTACTTTGATTAGATTTTTTTTTTGACACAGCAAATAATGTTATGTGTTAACTCTGTTGCTGAGACACACGCCATGACCAAAGGCAACTTAAGGAGGACAGAATTGACTTTGGCTAATGGGACCAGACAGATGAAAGTTCACTACAGCTGGGTGGAGGCACGGCAGCAAGCCGTAGGCATGGTGGCAGGAGCAGGAAGCTGAGAGATCAGCTCAACTGTGGGAAGGAAACAGAGATGGCAAACGGGAAATAGGACAAGGCTATGAACTCTTGTAGGCCACCCTCAATGACATGCATCCTCCCACAGGGCTGCTCCATCTCCCTAAACAGTGCAGCCAACTGGAAACCAAGTGTTAAAATGCTTGAACCTGTGGAGGGCAGTTTTCATTCAAACCAACACAGTTCACAATTATGTACTCTAAGAAGTGGTGGGCTTCTGTGGAAGGAAATGGAGAGAGATAATTAGTTAACACCTTTGTCCAACTTTTTATAAAGAAGCTCATTGAGAATGTAATCCCAGAGAATTAAGATACTAGTAATAAATCATAATGATAGCAGTAATAATAATACACAGCAGCCCTGAGCAACCACAGACCTGGAAACAGCAAAGAGAGCAATGGGCTTTCTGAGGGAGGATCTAGAGCTGGGGCATATGAGGAGAGTAGTCACTATTTCGTATACTGAGATGGCAACGCTGGGCCCAACATTCTAAAGGCTTACTACAAAGATGAATTTAGGGCTGAGAACTGATGTGGCGTCTCTTCTTGGTTGTCAGCTTGACTACATCTGGAATGAACTGAAACCCAAACTGAGTATATCTGTTCAGGATTTTTCTTAACTAAATCTTGTGAAGTGGGAAGACCCAACTTTAATCCATTTCTTTTGGGGTGGGAAGATCCATCTATAGCTTGAGTCACGCCATCTGGTGGCAGCCTATATAAAAGACAAGGGGAAAGGAAGCTTTTACGCTTTGTCCTCTTGCTGCTACTCTTATTGGCAAGTCTATTCCTTCATTGGTATTAGAGCTACTTCTCTGGTATTCTAGAATATCCTGAAGATGAGCTGAGAGACATTCAGTCTCATGAACTAAAAAACTACTAGATTCTTGGACTTTCCATTGGTAGACAGTCATTGTTGGACTAGCTTGACCACAGCCTGTAAGCCACTCTATTAAATAGATATATATTTAATATACGTATTAAATATATATATATATTACACACACACATTCATTCTCTCAGTTCTGTCCCATTACAAGACCCTGACTAATAGTGATGAATCAGTGGATAAGAGCACTCAGTATACAAACACGAGGACCTGAGTTCAAATTGCCAGCACTGTGGTAAAAAGAGGAGACACGGATGTGTGTTCCTAGAACACTAGCAATAGAAGCCATAGACAGAATCCTGAGAGTTCAGTGGCCAGGCAGCCCTGCCAAATTGGCAAATTTCTCATTTGATAAGAGACTGTGTTTCAAAAGAATAACATATAGAGTAGCAGAAAGACACAGATATCTTCTTTTTGCTTTCTTGTGCAAATGAGTGTACCCAAACATTCACGTGCATGAATTGCACATTCACAAACACAAACAAAGAAAAGATGTCTTAAAAAGCATTTAAAGATAAATCTGTGGTATATATCATTCAGAGAGTTCTAAAATGTAGATAAAAGGTTTATTTGAGTGAAAATATTGAGGTTGCTTTGGAGTTATAAGTGAAAGAATCATTATAATGCAGTCATCGTGCAGAGATTTTTGACAGCTTTACTAGAGGGGGTAGTTAAGAGGGGTTAACATATACTGTAACATTTGAATTATCCTTACAAACTTTGATGTGTTCATGCCACTCAGAAATGGCATCACATCAGAGGCACAAATCCTACCTCTAACCCATCCCTAACTACAAAGACTGCTTTTCCACCTCCACACCACCCTTACCCAGGTGTGCATTAGTGTAAGTTTCCTAGGACCTTGCAGAACCACGCAACGTATTTTCTATCCATGTTTTACAAAGACCAATTGTTTTTACTTTTTTTTTTTTTTTTGGTTTTTCGAGACAGGGTTTCTCTGTGGCTTTGGAGCCTGTCCTGGAACTAGCTCTGTAGACCAGGCTGGTCTTGAACTCACAGAGATCCGCCTGCCTCTGCCTCCCGAGTGCTGGGATTAAAGGCGTGCGCCACCATCGCCCAGCTGTTTTTACTTTTATAATATTCAAGTTGCTAATTGTTCTATCCTGGGTTGTGATTTGGGCATCTAAGAAATATTTAGACTCCCCCCATGTTTTCGTCTAGGTATTATATTTCAGTATTTTCACTCGGATTCATCATCAAGGCCAATGGAGTTGTGTGGCCACAGACTAAAACCTTTAAAACTATAAGCCAGAATAAACCAGTCCTCCTTGTTAAACTTGTATCAGGTACATGTTACCATATCAAACATCTGACTAATAAAGGGGCAATAAAAAACCCTGAAGATTTATAATAGGTAGTAATTTAAAACATAAGGAGATTGGTAGTCTCATGTGTTTGTTTAAGAAAGATTTTAAGGATTGGAGATATAAGTCTGTGGTTTCAGTGCTTGCCCCACAAATGTGAGGAACTGAGTTTGATCCCCAGAACCCACATAAAATGCTGGGTGGTCACGATGCCCTGCTTGTAATTTCAGCCTTGGAAGAGTAACAAAGGATACCCATAGTAAACTGGCCAGTGAGAGAGGCCATGCCAAGTGAACTTTGGATTTGACTGACAGGTCCCACCTCAAAGAATAAGATGGAAGAGCAATGAAGGATGATTCCAGTTATCAACCTCAAACCCCTGCATGCATGCAACACACATAAATGTACACATGTGTCCCTGAACCCCAACACACATGTGAGTATACACATGCAAGCATACACATACACACACACACTACATGCATGCCACACGCACATAAAAATAGAATAAAAAAGATTTTCAGAAGATGTCTAGATATATCATTAAAATATAAACAGTGCCTAAAATTTGACCTATTACCCTACATTTAGTGTCTCTGGTAAGGAGATGCTTGTGAAATGTGTCTTCTGAAGCACTGGCAGTTGCTCTAGCATAGCCTCTTGCACCCCAAACTCTCACCACTACATCTGGCATTCTGGTCTCTTTCTAGCTCTCCACAATGGCCTCCATGATCTTCCAGTGTCTAGAGTCTTGAGGACCTCCCAATTTTCTTCTTCACCTAGAAAGCACTGTCTTAGGAACAGAAGAGTGACACGGCGGAAACTACACACACGGACACTCATACATGCAACTGTATGTGGATAATTTCCCTCTGGCGCACAGGAATATTCCAAGAATAGCAGTGGGAAGCTCCGAGAAAGGAGCAAGCTGTTCTTGGATGGCCATTTTCAAGTAAGTCACATGCTTCCATAAATTAAGCAGGAGGGGTGGGTGAGGAACAGTCCTGTCAAGAATTTCTTCTGGACAAATGAAGCTGGCCCTAAGTTTCTCCACACCAGGAATTAGACAATAGGTTTGTGGCCCGTCGCTGGGTGCTGAGAAAAGAACTTCTACATTGGATGAGAAGCAAGCGTGATGACTTTGAAAGTATAGTACAACTCCAACAGCTGATGGGTTTTAGCCTGTTCATCCTAGCATAAATAATGACTGTAGGTGGGTTGTTTTCAACCTGTGTTCAACAGGGCTCCTCCCTCCTCGAGCACACAAAGGAATAGCCTTGTTTCTCATTTGCATCAGTTCTTATGTTAGCAGTGTATCATCTGGGAATGAGCGGGCAAGATGCATTAGTAGGTCCAACTAATTTAGAAAGTCAGGATTTAACTCTCTATATCCCTTCACCCAACTGTATACATATATACACAGTGGTTTGGCATGGTCTGAGCAGCATTTCACACGTGATCAGCCCTCTCTTTGTGGAATGTGCTCTCTCTGCCGACATAAGGATTACATGAACTATTGCAGAATTCTGCAAGATACAACAATAAAAACGACTCTGACCCTAACATCGTTGCCTGTGAAGCTGATATCTAACCCAGATCAAATCACTGTGTCTCTATAAATAAAGGATCTGGCCTGTTCATTTTAGCCAGCTTGTCTAAACAGAGAAGCTCAGCTGAGAAGTGATCCAGATTTCAAGGGTCAGAGCCTTGCATGGATCACACATGCACATGATTGCACATATGTACAGTTCAGGTACACACATTTACTCAGAACCTTGCAGGTGCAATCCATGCACATGTCTGTATGCATATGCGGTTCAAGTGCACACATTTAGACAGTGTCTGAGCTCTCCCTGACATTCTTCCCCACTGTCAAGTTTCAGAGTTTCTGCTCTACTTTTGCTTAGGAGACACTCAACACATAATACAGAGAAACAGAACCATTCTAGGACTTTTCCCAGAGCAGCACAGGCTCAGTAGGTACTGGAATAAAAGACAGGGTAAATATCAATTTTAATATCCACTGGCTACTTAGTTTCGAGCAAGGAAACAAAGCTGGAAAGGAGGAAGGATGCCTTTGGGCAAATGTCTGTGAGTGTTGGGCAGTGGAATTCTAGTGACATGAAGCCTTGACTTTTGTTTTACCAGGATAGCTCCTAAGTTTCTTTTAAGAAGAATTTTCAACAATCTCATTTTTATTAGCCGTTTGTGCCCATTATAGTTTTCTAGTTGCTAGTTTGTTATGTCTTTAAGATAAATAAGGTTCTAAAAGTGTCTCACGTGAGGATTTGCAGGGTTGGGCATGCTATTTAGAGCATATAAAAAGCCATGCAAAGGACTTCCCTTGTAATGGGACTCTTTTATATTTAATAGAGCTGTCATATAAACGTATACTAGCATTTAAAATGCAGTTTCTGGACTATAAAATAAACACCATTTCTAATATTGCTGTTGGATTTCACCATGCACAGAGCTCAGCTCATTAACTACTCTTTAAGCAATTTATTGGAAATGTGTTTTAGCCATCAGAGAACCACAAAAAGTGCATTGCGCCTTGAGGGTGCAATCATTAACCACGGAAGAGCCGTGCAAGTCTGGTACACCAAAGGTTTATGAAGATTTGAACAACTTATACTTAATTTTAGGACCTATACAATGCCACAAAACCAATCAACCTGAGATAAGTTGCTATTTATTATTATAACAGCAGTCATCTATGATACGAATATGAATATATTATACAAAGAAGATTGCAGTTTTATCAATAATAATTCATTGTTCACCTGGATGCCAAGTATCAGCAGTAATGCATTTACAAGTTAAAATAAAATGGATTTAAATTGCCACTCTATATTGATGATCATTATAATAATAGTAAAAATTCGCTACAGTGTTTCCCTGTTTTCTCCTCTAGACAATACACACAATGAACTGCACTTACTATTTTCTTCTAAAGGAGTTTATGTACATAAATTTCAGAGAACACAGACGGCACACAGTCAAAAGACATAAGCTACTACTAGCACTATGACTTCTCTAAAGTTCTCTTTAAAGTCACCCAAAGTCAGTATTTTACTGGGAATGTTTAAACAAATTGTGCTATAGTGTGGGACAATACTGTATTCTGTCTATTACATTTTAAACAAACGCTGATTGGCCAGTAGCCAGGCAGGAAATATAGGCAGGACAACCAGACAGGAAGTAGAGGTGGGTCAATGAGAACAGGAGAATTCTGGGAAGAGGAAAACTCTCTCCCCAGTCCTATCCAGACAGTGGAGAAGGAAGATGTGACCTGCCCTGCTGAAAAAGGTACCGAGCCATGTGGCTAACATATACTAGAATGATGGGCTAATATAAGTTGTAAGAGTTAATAAGAAGCCTGAGCTAATGGGCCAATCAGTTTATAACTTATGGAGACCTCTGTGTGATTTTCTTTGGGGCTAAACAGCTGTGGGACCTGGTGGGAGGACAGAAACCCCCAACAAGCAGACCCTCATGTTATAGTGCTAGATTCAATAAAAATCATCAGTATAAGTTTTCATGGCAAGAAAAAGAGTTATTCTACATATAAATATGCAGAACCGGTGGATCTCAGTCTATCAATCAACAAGGCTTTTCTTTTCAATGCTTATGGTACATGTGTGGTTGGGAAATTAAAAATTTCCACAGTATGTGATCATTCTGTTTAACAAGTGTATGTCAATATAGAAATGATATTGATAAATTTTTTAATAATAGAATTAGTTTAAAAGAAAACACACTGCTATTGCCAAGGACCTGGGAGAGTAATATGTTGATACATGGTGCTTGGACAAGTGGCCATCTTTATATAACAAAGTCCAGGGCAAAAGACCTAGGAAACTAAAAGCCTGAATATGAAAGCTAAAATTGCAGAAGCACTTACATGAAAACCTAGAAAGTTATTTACAGCATTAGGATACTGAAGGCTTTCTCAATTTGAATATAAATCCCACAGACAATCCAAGAAGAGATGTTCCACAGTTTATCTACTAACACTCTAATTTTCTGGGTGTCACATGGCAAAATAAAATTTTTAAATGAAAACAAATCTTAAACCAGACAATATTTGCAGATATGCTAAAGCCTCCATTCCTGGGGTGTTTCATGTATTACAAAGCAAAGGGCAACCCTATCGGATGTGGAAAAAGGAGCATCCAAAGAAGAAAACACAGTGACTAGGAAATATACAATATCCCCAACTTCTCTCTCCACAATAAATACAATACTAAATGACACCAGCAGGCTTTGCTTTCAACAAGAGTATGGTGGTCTTGTATGTGATAAAGTCTATTAATGTAAAATAAGAAAGGTTCTGGAAATATTTCTAGTCTAAGACCAGAGACCAAAATAGGACGTCAGGAGGCAAGATTCCAAAAAGAAAGGCAGAATGGAGAGAGACAACTGCAAAATTCACTGCTGCCTGGACCTTGGAAATATATGCCAATCCATCACTTTCAATAACAAGAGTAAAGCCAGGCAAAAAACTGCCAATTAAGAAACTGGCCAATATTCTCAAAAGCAGGGGAGAGGAAAGAGTAAAGAAACAAAACTGGAGTTCTGTCCATATCGTAGAAGAAGGTCCTGGGAAAGCACCCCAAGTACTCTGTTGGAAGCTAGACAAGCCACACTCTTGGCTTAAGGAAGGGAGAAATACAATGAGTCTCACTGTCCCTAAAAAGTGCTCTGAGCCAGCTCAGTGAAAGAAAGAAGATGAAGGCTTTTGTTATTATTTTTCTGATTGCTTAAAGGTGAAGTGTGTCTTCTCTATATGAAATTAAAAATCAGAATGTTCAAATTATCTTTGAATCGTCCCATAGTTACATGTCATGTTGAAAACAAAGAAACATAAAGCATGGAAAGCAAGAGAGGAAACAGGAGAAAACAAAACCAGGTCCATGGAAAACAGAGTTTAAAGTAGTTAATGTTAACATGTTTTAAAGTGACAAGATGAAGACTTATTGGCAATGCCTGGGATCACACCCAAAGTCTTGCCCATATTAGGCAAGTGCTTGACCACTGAGCTGCATCCCCAACAAGACAGAAACTTTCAACTAAAAATAAGAATCCAGGAAAAAAAAATCACATAAAAGTTCTATTTTAGAAGAGTAGAATAAAACAGTTTAAAAACCCGACACATTTGGTTTGGCAGAGGATAAAATACTACTCAAATGCGAATTAACGAATTAGGAAATCAAGAAGCAAGAACTAGATTAAATGAAGCTGAGTAAGGCAAGAAAGTGCAGAATGAATTACAAGAAGCAGAATGGACATGATTAAAATGTCTAACATGATGTTCGTGTCAGTTTCTAAGCTGAAAGATTCCCCTCTGCATGGAAAACCTTAAAACTGGGGAAGTTGTAAAGGAGCCTCATTAAGGTTCCCGAGGAAAATAACTCAGTAGCTGTAGGAAGTCCCTGAAACTGGCTAGATGCATTAGACACCCTGCCCTACCACCTGCAAGCTTATACAAACAACGGAACTGCTGAGATACTCTCAGACAAGACAAGCTGCCTGGAAGAAGCTTAAAACCTGCCCAATAGAGGTTCAAACCAGGCAATTGTCCCAGAACAAGCCACTGGCCTGACCTGACAAGCAGCCTGTATGCTGTGTAGTAAACTCCAGGGTTCTGGCTTTGTGAGTCATCTTCCATGCTGGGTAGGTTTTTGATGAGGCAGCTGCCTTTGAGTCCTCCTTGCTTCTGTATATAACCCTTCACCCAAACTCGTGTAAATGGTCCCAATAAAACTCATCTGTTCACCAAGCTGGACTTTGGTGGTATCTGTTGTTGTTTCTCTAGCTGGGGTAAATAGACATTTGTTCCTGTCTCCTAGAAGTGTCAGATACAACAAACATCTGAAGTCTCATGCGTAGAATAAGAGGGATAAAGAGAAATACAAACAAAGTTTGAGAAAAGGTGGGGAATTTTCATAGATTTGTAGAAAATACAAAGACATGATCCCATAAAGTTTTAAGAACCACAAATTAAAAAAATACAAAGAAGTTGGCATAGATACACAAACAGCAAATCTATAAAAATAGCAGAGATTCTGTGGTACAGGAAAAATATCAGATGTAATCAGAGAGAAAATACTTTGCTCAATTAAAAAAATAGAAGACTGGTGGCTAACTACTCGACACAAATATGAGAAACTGAAGAAAATAAAATAGCATGAACTTCACAAACAAGCACCGAGAGAAAAGGGGTCAATATAGAATTCTACAAACCTAAGAATTTAAAGCAAAATAAACATTTTCAGATATATAAAAACTAAGCTGGTCGCCTATGAATACAACTCTAAAAAATAGTTCTTTGTTTTGTTTTCTTTTGACAGAGGGTCTCTCTACATAGCTCTGGCTGTTGTAGAACTCACTATTGGAACAAGATTTCCTTGAACTCAGAGATCTGCCTGGCTCTGCCTCCTAAGTGCTGAGATTAAAGGCATGTGCAATCAAATCTGGAAAAAAAAATACCAAAATGAATAAATTTGATACATGCACATCATTGCTAATTATATTTCCTAACACATTGTGTGGTCTCAAAAACGCAAAGAAGTAAAATACAACCAATAGACAAAAAGATGGGAAAATAGCTTATGCATTGTTGGAAATGGTAAATGTAACCATGTGTTTAAAAACAATAAATCATATATTCATACTTTAATCTTTATGCAATCAGTGAAAAGAACAATGATGAATTATCGCATAATGGAAAGCAAATAGGAAACTTTTTAAAAAAATATTTCATTAATACTGAAGTAGATAAGCCTAAAAAGAATAATAAAGGGGGCTGGAGAGATGGCTCAGTGGTTAAGAGCACTGCCTGCTCTTCCAAAGGTCCTGAGTTCAATTCCCAGCAACCACATGGTAGCTCGCAACCATCTGTAAGGAGATCTGGTGCCCTCTTCTGGCCTGCAGGCAGATTACTGAGAATACTGTATACATAATAAATAAATAAATCTTTAAAAAAAAGAATAATAAAAATAATAAAAAGAAAATATCTAGTAAGTTGATGAATTTGAATTTAAGTAAGTGTGCTATTTAATTAAATGCAAGCAGTGTGTTTACTGTAATTCAAAGACAAAACTTGCTGCACTGGACTTCTTAGCATTGCCATTTACAATGGTCAAGATCGATCTTAAATGCACAGCCAGTGAGACTGTTCACCATGAAGAGGTTTTGCTGGCAAGACTAACGACCCAAGTTTGATCCCCGAAACCCACATAATAGAAAGAGAAAAGTGCCTCCCCAAAGTTTACCCCTACACTCACACCATGGCACACATCCCCACATACATTCTCACAAAATAAATAAATGCAATTTTTATAAAAAGAAATGATTTTAAAATGAAGAACTACATGCAGACATTAGCCAGAAGAAAGCTGGTATAGTAATATAATGCTAACAAGGCAAAGTCAGCTTCAGTAAAGAGTCACTGGACAAAAAGAACATTCAAAAATGAAGGATGTCCCAGAGCTTGAGGCATATAGAGCAATTCACTAAACCTCAGAATATATAAATCAATAACTGGCCTACTCTTCAGAATGAATCGATACTTTAATAACAATCCGACATTTTATTACAAAACAAAAACTATGAAAGGGATAGGAAAATGGAAGATTCAGCAACTAAGAAGATTCTTAGAGACCTGAGAAAGCACAGTCTAGTACACCAGTGTTACAAAGCTTTGTGCATTCTTTTTTAGATACTTGGAGCTGTGACAAAATTGCCACATACTAATTCACAGGTGAGCATTCAACTTCATAGGTATTGGGGAAGTAGAAATTAAAATCACAGTAAAGAGCGATCGATACATACCAGGGATTGATGAAAATGAGAGATAAAGAAAATACCTATAATTGAAAAGAATGTCGACCAACTGGAGTATACAGCAATTGGGGATGTATATTGCCATATCAGAAAAGTTTTAGCAAAATCTATAAAAATCCAAGTATATTTATACATTAGTGCTCATTTATCCCATCCATGAATCAGATAATGTACAACAAAGTCTTCATTTAATGTAAGAACCAGAAGTCAATCAAATGGTTATTGACACTAAAGGATAAATAAATTATCTTAGATTCCAGACTATCACAGAGCACTGAGAGTGAGCAAGCCATGTGCACTGGGTCATGCCACATGACTCAGTGAGACACAATGGAGTGACAGGGGTCTGTCCCAAAAGATTCCAACCTAACCTGATGGACTCCAGCACCGTGACTCTGTGTAAAATAGATCTGCTTCTTTACTTGCCTTAGGCTGCCATAGAAAATGCTACAGAGGCGGTTTAAAGAACAGACACCTGCTTTGCTGCACCTCCGGAAGCTGGAAATCTAAGACCAAGATGCCATCAGGCTGGATTCTTCTGAGCTGCTCACATGGGCTT
Source organism: Alexandromys fortis (assembly GCF_014885135.2). Lineage (NCBI taxonomy): Eukaryota > Metazoa > Chordata > Mammalia > Rodentia > Cricetidae > Alexandromys > Alexandromys fortis. Next base: position 5,142,612 of record NW_026067987.1, on the reverse strand, counting down.
ATCCTCCCATGTCTTTGCATAGAGTTCTTTCTCTATGACCTAATTTCCCTTCCTTGTAGGATACCAGACAAGCTGAAATATAACCCACTATGCAACCCCATTCAACTCTACCATCATCATATTTTTTGAAGGTTACACTTTCAAGGGCAGAACTTCCTTCGGTAATGCTAGGGTAAGGATTCAAACACCCATAATAAGGCACAATTTAGTTCACAGTAGCTGTGCTCTTGTCCCTGAAGAGAGGGACTGCATTTTGATGGTGAACTGGAGGAGGAATGAAAAAAGCCATTGTTTCGGGTGCCAATCACACATGAATGTTTACTTTATAAACATTCTGTAACCTAAATCTTTACGATTTCTAAACATTCGAAAATGCTTATTGCTCTACATTTATAAACAATTCAACAGGATTAAAATGAGTTAATAAAACACAGTCACGTCTATCAGATTGCCAAATATGAAACATACAATTAATAATGAATATATAGGCACTAGTGATGGGTTTATAAATCAGTGAAATAAATTAGAAAGCAGTTTTGTGGTTACAATAATAATACAATATACAATAGTAATAATAATAATAAATTGTACTTATCAAATGCCATGTTGTTTCTAAATCTTAAAGATTTACTATAAAAATATAAATGGTATCTTCTTAAGGTGTGGTCATCTGTCACAAAGGAGCTAACAAGAAATGTTAGCATTGTGTATGTATGTGTGTGTGCTTGTGTGCATGCACACACACAGAGACACACATGTGAATTTGATGAATATGAATGTTTCTGTGTGTACATACATGTAGGGGTCAGAGGTCAACATCAAGAGTCATCTTCACTCACTTCATCTTACATTCCATGTCAGAGTCTCTTACTGGACCTGGAACTAACCAACTCAGGTAGATGAGCTACAGAGGAACCATAGATACCCACATGTCTCTATCCTCAACGCTGGGATTATTGGTGTGCGATGCTGTGTATTTTTACTAAGTGTTGGGTATTAGATTCAGGTTCTATTGCTAACCTAACATGTACTTTGGCTACTGAAACATCTACCCAGCCACAACCTCAGAGTTTAAATAACAAAGATGTCTGGTTATATTCCTGCAACAGCCCAGAGAGGCTAAAAGGCCAAATCTTCTATGTTAGAACTGGACACTATGTCACTCAGTAGTAGAAAGAAGAAAGCAGGCAAACATATTCACAGGTGTGTATCCCTCCCTTCAGCTGCATCACACACACACACACACACACACACACACACACACACACACACCACATTAGCCACATTAGAACTGAACGTGTGTATCTTGTAATACCCATTCACAGTGAACCTGGATAAGAAGACCAATATAAATATTCATTGCAGCACTATTTGTTAAAACAACAAACCACAAAACCAACCCTGCACACCTTCAATAACAAATAAACACAACTGATTTACTTCTTCCAGAAACACTCCAGACTAGACCTTGCCAAGACACTGTGCAAAGACACAGAACTTTTTTTGTCATTGCACAAGGGCCTCGGAGAAAGCTTTGGATTGGCCTAGGTCTCAACAGGTCATAAATACAAGATGTTGATTAATAAAGGTAAAATGTCAACAAATGTTTAGCATTAGGATAGTAATTTAATGTACATGATTTTTTATGTTTTTGAAAGTTATCAATGGGATCTAAATTTTCTCTTTAAACACAATGAAAATATAGCATAGATTTCTTGAGTATCTGCATATATATCACTCTTCCTAGTCCTCAAAACTATTGAATGTCCTACTACCACCAATATTTACTGGAATATTTCTTATAGGAAGTATCACTACACAAAGTCTAGAAAACATTGGTTATATGTCGTGATTAATTGACATAGAATTCAAAATTCACGTTTCATTTTTTACAAGAATGCTGTACAAGAGGAAGCATTTGACTCTTACACGAAGTAAATAAATCTCACTCCCTAATTTCTGAACTTTTTACCCTTTTCATGTAAAATTTTGTTAATATTCATTTTGATTGATCTTCCATGTTTAATTGTAGGATCATCAGATGGATATTTCGATAAGCACTTCCATGACTGAAAGAAAAAGACAGAACTTAACAGATTGTGACAAGACTAAAATTATTAATAATAAAATTTATGGAACTTGAATTTGTCAAATAAATCAAGTGCTCTTGGTGTCTTTTCTAGCCACAACTTTTCTAGGTGGGCATCTAAGAAGAAAAGAAAACCAAAAAGGTTGAAGGTAGGCTGAAATACAGAGCAGGAACACTGTAGAATCAACATGTTTGACTCAGTGTCCAATTATTCCTGAGGTTTTATCTGTCTCTGATACTGATTGAAACTAAACACAGACATGCTGCCTTTGTTTAAAAGAAGTTTGGGGACTAACACTAAAAGTTATTAATTGCTTCATCAGTCTTTCTTCTTATCAAATGCTGACATATTCAAGATACATTTTGGAATTATTGGTACCTAAATATTCACCTCCTTCAGCATTTAAAGTTGGTGATTTACCAAATTAATGCTTAAACCCTCCTTTAATGAGACAAGAGGGGAAAGAGTTTTGTCTTGCATTTAGACCCAAATCACTTTATTAGGACAGTTAAAAATCATCAGGTTTTAACAATGGGTTCTCTGCAAGTTATAGGAATATTGTTCTTCAGAGACAAAACAAACGAAAGACTTTTATAAGAGGGCATTCTTAGTTCAGAAGAGCATTTTAGACGGCGTGCTATCGGTTTCAGACACAGCAACCAAGAAGACAAGATTGTAAAGTTGAAACACTAAAAGTGATTTGTTGATAAATGCTTGTCAAATAAAGGAGAAACCATTTCATAATGTTGATAAGGTAAGCAGAGAGATGAGTCGGGCTAGAGATAGTTTCTGAAGCAATGCAACTATGAAAACAAGTTTTTAACTTACTTTGCAAGTGGGATCGAGTTAACGGAACCTGCTGGAACCTCACTGGGTCCTGTCACCTAGGGTGGGGGTTGGTGACAGCAATCCACTTTTCCTCAGGCAACCAAATCATTCTACTTCATGCCTAGGGCCCACCAAATAAATGCATGCGATTTATACCTGCCACATTTCTTACTTTTAGCTCCTTGTGAGAGAAATAAAAATAACATTTTCATCTATTTTATCCTGCAGCTCACTTCACTTCATATCTAATCTACTCTTTGGCTTTGATTTTTTTGAAAAAAAAAAAAACCACTAAGAAAGCCTTCCATGGCGATGGTTTAGTTAAGGAGTTATCCAAAAAAGTCAAAGGAGGGGAAAGAGGGATGAGATAGAGAGGAAGAAAAGGGTAACGTGAGGTCGAATGATGAATTACCGCCACGACATGGAATTGGTGTCCCATGGAATCCTGCAGAGTGTGTCCATCTCAGGATTTTCCAGCAGGGAAGGGAGTCAGAGGGACCGCCTCCATCTCTGCTACAGATTGAGAGAGATCCCGCCGATCTCGTGCCCCTGAAGTCTGGTTTGCGCAGGGAAGAAAGCCAATTTAACTCGTGTGAGCATCCTGTGTTGAAGCAGCAGAGGCGTTCTGTGACAAGAGGTGAGGGCTATGCCAAGCAGGCCTGACTGGTGCAATATCCAGAAACCACTGCAAAAATTTCTGGAAATCTGCAATGAGGACATAAAGGGAAGTAGAAGATGTGTACAATCAATTCATTCATTTGGTTTGTTTGATCTGCTTGCGATTTTTCTAGGGTCAAGCCCATCAGAGTGCCCTTCTCAGGCACTAAAATCCATTTCAGAATTCTTTCACTTCTTGTCTGCCTCAATTTACCACGTATGGCGGTCTCTCCTCTCCCCTCTAAGGAGCCTCAGACCTTACTGCCTTTCCCTTCTGCAACAGTAGCTGTGTCATGTCACCGACCCTCGTCTCCAGTCACAGAATCACCAAGTGACACCTCCAAGTTATCCCATGATCTACTTCCTTCTCTCTGTTTCCAACATGTAACAGTGTCTTCAGGGAAAATGGACATTATTACTTTCAGTTACTTCTTCGCTATTGTACTGAACCCAAAGTGACCATGTGAACATTGAAACTGAGAAGTTCAAAATTATCTCCATTCTGTTCAGTAATGAATGTGTTTCCTTCCTGGGAATCTGGATATTTTTATTTAGTGAACACAACTTCCGAACGAGACCACTGTGATGCTGAGAGCATCCTGTGATACTCTTCCACTTTGTGCTCTAGAACCCTGCACGGCTCATCGCTGGATCTGACTACTGGATAAAACACACCAACTCCCCATTTGGTGACCTATTTTGTTGGTGCCTTGGTTGACTTACTTTGGAGAAGCAAGGCTCATCATTAAGTTCCACCTGTCTCTCTCCCCCAAAGGACTACCTTGACTAGAGTCAAGCAATGGAGGTGTGGTTCCCCAGATGATGGTGCTGACAGACTCTATTGGGTAGGTATCAATCACTATAGCATCAGTTCTTGTCAAAAATATCATTGCAGCCCCACTCTTCAATCTGGCGCCAGGCAAGCATTTGCTGTATCAAAGGACTGCTACTCCAATCCTTCAACCAGCTCTTCTTTAGGCCATGATCACTGGAGTTCCACAAGAAGACATTCAAATTCAACAAGGGTATAAAAAAAAACACAAGGGGGTGGTAAATAGTTAAATCTCTGTTACAGCAGGCACAGCTGACGCAGCTACACATTCCCCTATGGGTACCTCTTATAGACTCAAATCTGCAGACAAAATACGGTCCACTGAGCATGCATCTGACAAAACAAAATTCTGAGTCTCACACAAAACAAGCTAGTATCTTGACAAGCAACCTATTAAGTCTACATCATTTAAATTTAAGGGCAAAACAAGACTTTGCAAGGCATCCCAAATGTAGCTTTACTGCCTCAAGCTCCAGAGGCACACAAAGCACATTTCCTTTGTGGGTAAGAAGTACTACAAGGAACAGAGAATAGTCCTTCATCTTCTCTGTGGTATTCCAGTATGCCCCCAAGCCACTGGACCCACAAAAACTCATCAATGTACTAGACTTCTAAATCTTTAAGGAGTTCATTTCCCCTCCTCTGCCATTCATCAGTCTTACAAGGCACTAAAAGTCTCTCTCTCTCTCTCTCTCTCTCTCTCTCTCTCTCTCTCTCTCTCTCTCTCTCCCTCTCTCTCTCTCTCTTCTGATATCCTGATGTGTGAGATTGGAAATTATCACTCCTGGATTCATAACAAAAAAAAGTAGATGAAATGCATTGTTGGTAACATTTTGACATCACAGAGAACTGAGGTCACAGGGCGAATTGCTACCCGATCAGAGTAGCAAGAAACAGGCAACATCTGTTCACATAAAACAGATGCCAGTGAAGCGACAAAATGCTAGCCACTCTTGGTGGTTATGACAGATTGCTGGAGATGGAAATGGCTTTGCCTGAATGGTAAAAACTTCTCACTGTCTTGACATTAAAGAGCTTGTGTCCTTTCATAAATTTTATTTCTAGGAACACCTCCATGTTTTGACACTGAAGATGTAAGAGGGATGTCCCATGCCTGAATGAGAAGCCATTCTTTCCATTAAACCTACAAAAGCATCAGACCAAACTCAGTTCAGGAACATTTGACAAATGTGTGTCTACTATTCCTCCAGGCTGTCTATTTCATCAAAAGCAAGGTAATCGTGGAAAATTGTCTTGATCAAGAGAGGCTTCATGAGAAATGAAGACTATATATACTGTTTATTGTCATGAATTGAACGTTTGTCTCATCCCAAAATTCACATAGTGAATCCCTAACTGCCAGTTTGATGATATTTAGATATGAAGTCCTTAAGAGGTAATAAAGGCTAGAAGAGGTTGAAAGGATGGGGCTTAATAGAACAGGATTAATATCCTCAAGGGAGATACCAAAGTGTCTTCCCACTTTTTCTCTACTATATTAAAATGCAGAAAGATGGCAGTTTTACAGAAGCCAGACATCAGGTCCTTAGTAAGAATGGAGTCATTTGTAACTCTGACTTTGAACTTCCCAGTCTATAGAAACACAAGGAAAAAGCATTTATTTTATATGACAGTTATGGCAGCCTAAGATGACATAAACAGTGGTATCTAGATGGTATCACAGAACAGAAAGGGGTATTTCTGAACAAATACAAACTTTGACTAATACTAGTATATCAATATTGACTTGTTATTTATAGTAAATGTACACTACTAAGAAATACATTAATAATAGAGAACATGAAAAGGGGAATATAGTGAGACTGTATCATCTGTTCACTTTTCGTGGACACATCTCTGTTTTAAAAATAACTTATCTAACACTAAAATTAGTTAAAGTCTAACAAATGAAAATCAAACTGTGGAGAGATGGCTCAGCTGTTGAGAGCACTTACTGCTCCTACATTGGAGTGGGATACAGTTCCTAACGTCCACAAGATGGATCACAACTGTCTGTAAATCCAGTTCTAGTAAATCTGACATCCTTTCCTGACCTCCACAGGCACCTGCACACACATGGTGCATGTGCACACACACGCATGCACACATATACTTAAAAACAAATTGTGTCCTTGAAAATAACCATTTTGCAACTGAAATGGACTCATTGACCTAGGCGTATAGCATCAGCAGGAACTAACTTACCCCATAGAATGTCAAGAAGATATCACAAATTTCCTAAAGAACTCTACTTGTGTCTTGTAAAATTGGTAGCAATAAAATCAGATCAAATCAAATCCTTGGGTTCAGCTCTCAGTTTGCAGGATATGCCAAAGGCAGAGAAACATGTGGCAAAACACTGTGAATGTGTGATTCCCCAAATCTAGACGGTAGGAACAACAAGGTAAATAGTTCAGCTCCACAGCAAATAAATGGTTCAAAAGTGACAGTATTAGGGGAAAAAACCTATATTGTGAGGGAAACCATGAGTACGCTGAGTTTTTTTAAAACATACCAAGAGACCACTGAACATCTATTCCTGAACACTTTCCTTCTTTATTGGTCCATAATGTAGGGATAGCTCATTATACAAACCAGATGTTCTTTTCATAAGCCTCCCTGGCCAGCCAGAAGACTCTATAAAATCATCTATATCTTTTAAAATATGTATTTATTTGCTTATTTATTTGGTTTTTGTTTGTTTGTTTGTTTGTAGGTCAGAGGACAATTTACAGGAGTCAATTCTCTCCTTGTACCATGTGGGTCTCAGGAACCAAACTTGGGTCAGGATTCTCGGGGAGGGCAGGGGTTGTACGGCTGAGCCATATCACTGGTCCTCACATAGACTTTTTTATTCCATCATGATGTGCCAGGAAGGGCTCAATGCTGAGAACAGCCAACAGCGTCTCCAAAATTCTTAAGTTCTTTAACACCTATCAAGGCTGATCCCAAACACCATATATTAAAGCCTTCTCTCCAAGCGCACGGAGCTGTTAACACATCTCCAGGTCTTCCCCCACTGCTTTAGGGACAGCAGAAAAGGATCTACAACCTTCGAGTAGGATGCCACTTACTTCAAACTTCATTACTCAGCTTCTCACATTGTATGCTTTGGATTCATCTAAAAATATTCATATTTCATAATTTTACATGTGATCTCAATCAGTGCAATTTAAAAAGGGAAAGAGGGAGAACAAAGAAAAGGAAGGAAGGAAAGAAGGAAGGAAGGAAGGAAGGAAGGAAGGAAGGAAGGAAGGAAGGAAGGAAGGAAGGAAGCAGTTGTGAAGCCCTCAATGCATGCTTTTCTTTTCCATGAGGCTCAGCACACTCTTATTCTGTGCCTTGTCTCTCTTCCTTTAGACAGAGCCATCCTAGGTAGCCTGGCTTGGCTAGAACTCTCTAGGTAGGCCAGGCTGGCCTCAGGAATCTGCTTGCCTCTGCCTCATGCCTGTTTTCTCTCTCTCATCCTCTCCGTTTCTTAAGCCTTCTCATTGTGTCCTTTGAAAGTCATGATCCATGTACCAGGCTGCATTTTCTTCAGTCGAGACAAGACCCAGACCTACATACACTCTTAGAATTTGTGCTCAAATGCCACCCTACTCCCTCACCACCTCAATTAGAAATCGCTACTGCCTCCCTATTCACTGCAATGGCTCACTGATGTACAAATCTGTTTCTCCAGAAAACTGTAAATGATCTGTCCCACAGCTGCTCTCATTTCCCCTAGCACATGTCAATTTACACAACTTACTTCTGTACTATAGTAATCTTTCATGGCCTGTCTCAATGCTCACTCTCTCCACCCCTGGTAGACCATACCTTCGAAAGGGATAGAAGCATCCATTTGATTCTCTGAATGATATATCTCAAGCACCTATAATGGCATCCGGTACATTGAAAATAGAGAAATAAAGACCTTTTGGTTTTAAATCAGGAGCTTATATCTCAATAAAAGTAGCTAAAGGCTGGGAATATGGTTCATTGGTACAGTGCCTGCTCAACATGCATGAAGCCCTAAATTTGCATTTCACTACTGCCATTAAAAGATGAAAACAAACCTTGTTATGGTATTGGTGGCCACTTCCTCTGTTTTCCAGGGATGGAACTACAGTAAAGCCAGCATATCTAGCACCTTCTTACTTCATGGTCACCAGTAGTAGAAGTGTCCCACTGTGGCTGAGTTCCAACTATGGTCTTAACTTGATCATTTCTTTAGCTCATGTCTGCTTGTTAGAATCAGTTCTTTGGTCCTCTCAGTTATCAGTCATTAACACAAAATCAGTTTGAATTACCTCCTACTTCAATTAGTCATCTTGAGATTCTGGGGTTTTTGTGTGCTTTTGTTGTTGTTTTATATTGTTTTGTTTTGCCGTACACTAAGAGCATCTTTTGCTCTTTCAGATATGTTTGAGGACATTGCCGAAATGTTCCAAAGAACATTACCAAAAGTCAAAGAGGAATATTTACAAGAAGAGGTTCACCACCTATAGAGCTATCAACATCTTATGCAGATTTCATAGCTGGCCCAAACTCTCAGAGCACAGAAAACCTCAAAATGCCAAGACTTAACAGCTCTTGTCTTTTCCACCATCAGCAGATAGGCATCTTTCATCTGTCTTCTCTTGAAAGAGCTGACCAGGAAGACACAGCTGTGAAAAAAGACCACTTTCAGAAAGCCATCACTTGGACCAGTGGAACAGAGAAGGCCATGCCTGAGAAAGCCCCCGTGCACATCCATATGGTTTGTGAGTCCTGCTCCCCATGACACTTTTATGAAGGTTATGTATATGTCCCGTTCATCTTCATTCTCCTGGTGCTAATTGCTGTCTCTTGCACTCTGCTACTGTGCATGGAGACCACGTGCTGGCCTGACACTGTCCCAGCTGTGGGGTGCCACATGGCCCTGCTGTCCTCAGATAGGAACCTGCTGCTGCCTGACCACAACAGCTGGAAGCGTTCTGCCCTGAGCGGAATTATGACACGGCTGACAAGCGCGGGGACTGAGTAGATTCTCTAGGGGAAGCCTGTGACAACTAAAAGCCTCCCATGTCCTGTGGGATGTGAGTCTTATGTCTGGAGCTGATAGGAAGGCTCCACATGGACACTTCCTGCGGAGGAAGTCATGTGTTGCAGACAACAAGATTGACTTTACTGCAGTTTCTTGAGCAATCACACTTTCTCCAGGCTTCTCAGTTGGTTACTCATTCCTCCTGACTAGGAATAAAAAGAAACAAAAGAAGATAATTTTTTTATTTTTTTATTGAAAAAAAAAATTTCTGCCTCCTCCCCGCCTCCCATTTCCCTCCCCCTCCTCCCCCTCCTTTCTCCCTCCCCCACTCCTCTTCCCCAAATTCATCCTTTTCCTTTATCTTTCTGATATTGTATTTTTACATATATATGAGTACATGTGACCTCTCTATGATTTAGAAGGCATCAATAGTAAGACTGACAGCACCACTAAGAATTCATTGTTTTTTCCTTCTCTATCCACCACCAAATTGACTACTGTCTCCAATTTTATGTTTAAAATCCTTAGGCTTTGGGGGGGGGGGTAAAAAATCCTTAGGCTTTTAAAAATGACTCTGTTGTCTTTGCTCTTGTTCTCTCTCCTTCTTCTCCTGATTTGGACCTTGAGGTTTCAGTCTGGTGCTCCAATGTGGGTCTCTGTCTCTGTCTCCTTTCATCACCTGATGAAGGTTAATATTCCGGAGGATGCCTATGTTTTTCTTTGGGTTCTCCTTATTTAGCTTCTCTACACTGAGACAATGGGGATGTTCTATCGGGAACTCACCAAGGCCAGCTGGCCTGGGTCTGAAAAAGCATGGGATAAAACCAGACTCACTGAACATAGTGGACAATGAGGACTACTGAGAAATCAAGAAAAATGGCAATGGGTTTTTGATCCTACTGCACGTACTGGCTTTGTGGGAGCCTAGGCAGTTTGAATGCTCACCTTACTAGACCTGGATGGAGGTCGGTGGTCCTTGGACTTCCCACAGGGCAGAACCCTGATTGCTCTTTGGGCTGATGAGGGAGGGGGACTTGATTAGGGGAGGGGGAGGGAAATGAAAGGCGGTGGCGGGGAGGAGGCAGAAATCTCTAATAAATAAAAAATAAAATAAAATAAAAAGAAGTAAAAAAAGACTGTTACATTGGTGTATATGCTTGAACAGTATAGGGGTCAGTTTCTGAAGTTTTAAAAAGTAGCATCGTGCTATCTATAATTTTCTGGGACTTATCATTTTTTGTTGCTGTGATCAACTACTCCTAACAAAAGAAACTTAGGAGAAAAGGAGCGTTATTCCTGCTTATAGTTCCAGAGAGAAAGACTCAATAGTGAGAAAGGTGTGGTATCAGGGACGTGAGGCCGGTTTATTATATTGCATCAGCCATCTGGAAACAGAGAAAGGACAGCAGCTAGAGCCACACAATAAAACCTCAAGGTCTACCCCCCTGTGGTACTTCCTCCAGCAAGGCTTCTTCACCTTCTAAAGATTCCATACTCTTCCCAAACAACACGACCAGCTGGGAGCCAAATGGCCAACTGCACAAGCCTATGAGGAGCATTCTATATTCAAACCACAACATCCTGTGTTCACTTGACCGTTTTCTAGGTTCATTTATACACTCCTGAAGAACAGGAGCCCTTGGACTCACTAGGCCTCTGAAAGGCTGGACTGGTTTACCTGTGTCACTGTTGGTGCTGTCGTGTGTTCTTTCTGGTACTCTGAGTGGAACGGCTCTGAACGCAAAACTTTGACAGTTGGTACATGAGCTATGCTTTATGAACGCTCCAAACAGACTGCTTAGAATGCTTACATGTGCATCTCACACCAGTAGGTAGTGGCAAGTTACCTTACCAAATTAATTGTTCTGTATTCTAGCATTGTCTGAGGTCGCACTGATCAATAATCTTTCAACACTTGATTCACTTGAATACTCAGAATAGTTGTTTGAGGGAAAAATACAGTCTGACAGAATGAAACCTTGACTGTTGCAGTGATGATGACAAGAACAAGCAACAGGTTGTGTTCTCAAGGGCCACCCCACTTCTCTTTTAGTGATGCCCTTAGCTCTCCTTCTGCCATGTGACCACTCATGCTTTGGTTTCTTAGAGAAAAAAAAAAAACGGTCAGAGACATATAGGAAAGTTCCATAAGGATGAAGGCTGCAACTAACTTTTTACAGACATTAGATTAAGTGGTTTATCCTCAGAAACTGGGCACCATCTACCTGATGTCTGCTGGTCTCTGCATTCATAAGAGATGGGTACAGAGAATGCCTGTAAGGGGTTGCACCCAGGGAGAACTCTGAGATAAGCCAGAAAGACAACAAGGCATAAAAAGCCACTGGGAAGGTAATAAAGCCTGAAGTGAATGACAGTGGACTTAAATTTGAGGCCAAACCAAACCTCATTTCAAGAAAATTTAAACAGACAACTGGGTTTGTGACTCACATGATTTCACTTTCCAGCAAAGCTGAGTATCCTTCTTCATGTCCTCTTCAGTGTTTTGGGGTCCATCTTTGTAATACACTTTAAAATTATAAAACAAAGCCCCAGCATGTTTTCATCCAATATGGGACATTTCTATATTTAGAGAACCCGTATCTGAGGCTACAATTCCTTGGAATTCCCTCACTGTTCTGTTTTCCATAAGCACAAATGTTAAGTTTTCTAAATAATCTACCTCCCATTTTTTCACAGTTGTTGTGAAACATATGTGATATGTTCAAGATCACAACTTTCCCTTAGCATTTCTGGAAATGTCTGCGTGTTCTGCATGCGGTATGCTGACTTATAGAAGGGGAGGGAGACCTTCCACACTGAGTGACTGCTGTTCATTTGGCATGTGTACTTGGAAGGAAATGTCATTAATTTTTAAATGGAAATCTGTTCCCATTGGAAAAGGGTTGTAGAAAAGAAGTAAACATCAAAATTTACTGGCTAGAAAAATTCTGAATTGTAAAAATAAAATGCTCTGGCCAAAAGACATTTTCTGTCCTGTTCCTTGCCATTAGAAGTATGTATGTGTATAATAAACAATTTGTCATTACTTTTTATCCCCCGGAATAGAGTTTTCAGTTAACTAGATGCTTCACAAATTAGGCAAAGGAAATTGGAAGATGAATTTATGACTGCAGTTCCTGCGCAGTAAGCCTGGGGCCAACTGGACAGAACTTGAGCAAAGTAGAGGTGGTGTAACAAGAGTGAAATCACAGCCGTCTCGCTGGCCAGTAAGGATGAATCATGGCAGAATATAATCCTAGATCTGGAAGGACTGTAAAGGTCATCTAGCCCCGCAGTATGATTTACAATGGAGAATTCTTTGGCTTAGCGGGATAAGAATTGTGTAGTTTTCTAGAACCAATCCAAAGTAGTCCAACAAAATCATATTTTCCATGAAAGTTTATTCTAATCTCCAATTCCATGGGGATTTCTCAATTTGTGTTCTATGGATGGGCCACAGAAGAAACTGAGGGACCCTGGAGTTTAGAATGAGCAGCAGGCTGTTTCCCGCCACCTGGCTCCTGCATGGCTAGCTTTACCCGAAATAACAACACAGAAACTGTATTCTTTTAAACACTGCTTAGGCCATTAGCTCTATCCTCTTACTGGCTAATTCTCACATCTTGATTAACCCATTTCCAATAATGTGTGTAGCACCACGAGGTAGTGGCTTACTGCGAAGGATCTTAACCTGCATCCATCTTGGAGAGGAGAGCTATAGCGTCTGCGTCAGGTTGGAGAATCATGGCTGCTGCCTAAACCTGCTTCTTTCTCCCAGCTTTCTTGTAGGGATAAGTCCCACCCCTTAGGGGGCGTGTTCGCCTCAGGCTAAAGTTCTCCTATAAAATTGGTGAGCGTGCTCCCAGCGCTCTCTTCTGCTTTCCTGGTCTCCGCGGGAACAGTGGTTCTGTAAGTCTATTCCTCCATTAAAGCTGTCTATATTTTGACAATCTGTCTGCATTCGCTTACGCCGTTACACTTTCTGTTCTGTCTACTCCGCCTACCTAATTTTCTATCTTATAAAGGGCCAAGACAGTTTCTTTATTAACCAATGAAAGTAACACATAAACAGAAGACCCTCCTCCATCACTGGAGAATGAAATGCAAAAATATGTGGTTTTGTATACATTTGTGTTCTGTTCTTTTGAAGTAACTATTGAGCAATAAAACCCCAAAGAAACGCTCATTTACATCCATGGTTAATTTGAAAATATAGTTAAAGACACTGGGGGTTAAAGACTTTAAAGCGCTGCCTAGGGCAATACTTAGGTTTCCTCAACAAAATGAGTCCTAGTATTCTCCCACTCTGCACCTAAAGCAAGTAATTATAATACTTCCATGCTGGACTTTATTAGCTAGTTTTATCTTGTTGTTATAAAACGCCATGAGCTAAGAAACTTATAAAAGTAAGGGTTTTAACTGTTTCAGAAAGGTAAGAGACCATCGCCATCATGATAGGAAGTGTGGCAGCTAGAATGACTACTAAACTGTAAGCTGAAATAGAGAAGTGCAAACTTGAAATGGCACAAGTCTTTAAGCAACCAAACCCCACACCAGTAAGAACATTCTTCCTAAGTTCATAAATAAGGCCAACATCTGTGGCAAAGCATTCAAATCCAGAGAGACTATGGGGGACATCTCTCATTGAAGCCTCCATACTCCACACTCTGAGCCCCATGAACTTATGGCCATATCATAATGCAAAGCCACAGCATTTCCCCATAACTGCAGAGGAAGATCCCATAACACATTTAGTCATGTATCCTTCATGTGAAGCCAGCACTATGTGGATGACGTTGACAAATTTAACTGCCAGCTTGAGCCTGAACCTGGCCCTCTTCAACCACACTTGCAACAGATTTTGTTTGTTGCTCCTTTCTCAGAATGGAAAATCCTTAGATCTTTTTCTTTTGCAGGTTGTTTCTATCTGGTTGGGGTCCTCCTCTGAGAGCACCCCTTCCTTTATTCCAGTGCAGATCAAGCCTTTTCTTAATTTTTTTTTTATCTCTTTCAGCACATTTCTTGGCTACAACATCAAACTTCCTGGTGTTCTTTTTCCCTTTTTGTTTATTTAGGGATTTTTTTAGGGGGGTATTGTTTGTTTTTGCCTCATTTGCTCTTTTTCATTGTATTCCTTCATAAGAGTGATTACTAATAACCACACAACAGAGTCAAGATTAGGCTGTCTTGAAATCTCCTTCAGATAAATTAGCCATTACTTTTAAATTTAGTCTCAGGCAAGATCTTAGGATAAGGGCAGAAAGCAGCCTTTTTTTTTTTTTTTTTTTTTTTTGCCAAAATATCACAGGAAAAGTCTCTAGCCTGGTTAGTATTATTCCCTTCTGAAATCTCTGGAGCTAGGCCTCTGCAGTCTACATAAGTTCTCAGTATCTATGTCTTCCAAGCTCCTACTAGGCAGCTCATTTAGCTCTGCCTACAGTATCCAACCACTTTTCCGCACAACAATCCCAAAGACGTCCACATCTCTCCAGAAATCCACATGGTAAGGTCTGTCACTGCAATAGTCCACTACCTGTTACCCAACTTCTAAAGTATTTACTTTTCTATTGTGATGATAAAACACAATGACCACAGCAATTTATAAAAGGAGAGGTCTATTTGGAGTTTCTGGTTCCAGAGATGTAGAAGTCCTTTATCATGACATGAGCAAAGAATGGTAACTGGCACCAGGCACACAGCAGGAACACCTGAGAGTGAGCATCTTGAAAGGCAAGCATGAAACAAAGACAGGGAACCTGAAATAATGTGAGTCTTTTGAAACCTCAAAGTCCACCTCCAATGACATACTTTTTCCGACATGGTCATACACTCTCCTACGCTCTCCGAACAGCTAACAAACTAGGGATGAAATATTTAAATACAGAGACTATGAAAGACATTTTTCATGCAAACCACTCTTCATGCACTGATTCCAGTATCTTTCTCGTCTTCAGTGTCATAGATTAATCAACCAGAAATTTAGTTTTATCATAGAATCAGAGGTGATCCTAAAGAAACATTCATACATTGACAAAGTTGAGATCCAGACAGATAACTGAAATTTGTCAAAGGTGAAACAGGCCTCTAGTTTCAGGGGATCCAGAGCCCTCTTCTGGCCTCTGAGAGCACTGGGAATGCACAGAATATACTTACATCCATACAGGCGAAGCACTCACACATATAACATAAAAATAAAATCTTTTTAAATTGTTAAGCTCTAAAAATGTTAAAGATAATATTTTTTGGTGTCAATGTTTGGTCAAGATTTAGAAATAAAAAAAATACATCATCTCAGTATGCAAATGTGTTTTTATTTATAATGGTAGGTAAGGATTACATTTATATCTAAGAATTATTCCAGTATATTCTTTATGATTTATTGTCATTAAGAACTTTACTTATATACCTAGTTTATATACACATTAGGAATCATGTAAAAACTTCCCAGGGAAGATTGGATGGCCAAGCAAACTCCAGGGAATCCACCTCTCTGTGTCCCCATTCTGGGATTACAGGCAAAGATAGCCATGCCTGGATTCTCATGTGAGTACTAGGAAACTGAACTAATGCCTTGTGCCCATATAAGTTCTCTGGTTCAGTGAGCCATTTCCCCATCCTCTAAACGCATACATTTTAAAATCAATGCTATTCTACACTGTATTTGACTATTTTAGATTCACACATCAAAGTGTTTTAGACACCATTTCAAATTGTCAAAGACAGTTCACAGACCCCAAAAGTAAATTGCTGTTGGCCTGAAGTTGAAATGGGATATGGGAGGAGTTAGTCAATGGGTATAAATTTTAGCTATGCATATGAGTAAGGTCAAAATATCTGTTGTACAATATTGTGCATATAATTAGCCGCACAGTATCACATACTTAATTTTTTGATCAGTGTGTTTATTTTCTCTATGGTATCTTCAGTATCTGATATTCTTTCTTCTATCTCTTGTATTCTGTTGGTAGTACTTGTCTCTGTAGTTCCTGTTCGTTTACCCAGATTTTCCATCTCCAATCTTCCCTCGGTTTGTGTTTTCTTCATTACTTCCATTTCATTCTTCAAGTCTTGAACTGCTTCCCGTACCTGTCTGATTGCTTTTTCATGTTTCTCTTGATTTTCTTGGGTATCTTTAAGCGATTTATTCATTTCCTCTACCTTTTTGTTTGTAATCTCTAATTGTTTATGGCAGTTTTTCACCTCCTGCTTAAGGTCTTCTATTATTTTCATATAATTCACTTTTGAGTCGATTTCTTCTAATTCTTCTGGAGTAGGGTGTACAATTCTTCTTATTTCGGGATCCCTTGATTCTGGTGAAGTCATGTTGCCTTTCAGGTTGTTGGAGGAAGTCTTGCATTGGCGCCTTCCCATCTCCTCCTTCAAATGGAGCCAGGAGAGGCCTGGTGTCTTGGTCCAGACTTTGCTGTGAATGAGTCTCTGGGTGTATCTTTTCAGTGTAGAAGCAGGGACCGTCCCGTTGAGCTGGAACTCCCCAGCACCCAAACATGGACTACCGTCCAGATGGAACTCCTCAGGACC
>NW_026067987.1:5034531-5125610 GCF_014885135.2 Alexandromys fortis | reverse complement strand
AAAGGACCTACCTAGCTTGCTGCAGGCAGGCTAGTGGGGACAAAGGAGCTAGCACCCTCCCGTTTGCCCTGACGATTCGGATTCGGTCCTAGAGCCCGAACAGGCTGGGCTGGGAGATGTTATGTGGTCAGAGAGGGAAGGGAGTCAGACGGAGGCGGGGGTAGGGTTGTGGGTGCAAGCTGGGTGGGATAGGAAGAGAGAGGAGGTATCGGGCAGAGTAGCCCCTGAGGATGACCAGGAAGTGTAGGAGACATACTTAATTTTTTAAGAGAGAAGATCTTTGGATAAGTATGGAGCTCGGTGGTAGAGCACTTGCAAGCATATGCAATTCTGTGGATTCTATTCTTAGAAAAGTAAAGAAGATGAGCAGGAGGGAGTAGATGTTATATGATATTTTTAACCACAAAGAGAGGTAAAATGAAGAACATGAGGAGAAATTTGAGGTGGTGAGTATGGCCATTGCCTTCACAATGGTGATGGCTTCACAGACATGTGCACAGTGAAGCAAATCAAGTTATAGTCACTCAGAATGTGTGGGCTGATTCTCTGTCAATCATCTCTCAGAAAAACTACAATGGATTATTGATCTGACGACCTTCTGTCTATCCTGTTAAAACTAAAACAACAGATTCAATGCAATGCCTTCCCTGGAATATTTTTCTTTCTTTTTCTCCTTCTCTTCTTCATCCTCCTTTCTTCTTCTATCTTGAAAGAAAAAGGATGATTTTTCTGGTACTTTGGGTCTCCTTATTCCTTCTCTAAAGTTCCTCTTCCTTCCAGGTGACTGCTTGTCTACAATGTGACTGTCCTCCATGCGACTCAACTGCAAAGGCTTTTGTTTGTTTGTTTGTTGTTTCTTTCTCTTCTCCATGCCCTTCTTCTTGGCAACTGTCATATTTATATCTTGCCTGATTTGGGATTTTTCTTTTAAACTCAAAAAAAAAAAAAAAAAAAAAAACCAAAGAATATATAGAAGGAAAAATATTGCTGTGGTCATTTTTGGAACGCAAAACTTCAATGTCCTTTAAAGGACAATTTTTAACTTCTTTTTTGTTTCCTTAGTGTGTTTGCATGTTTGTGAGTATACAGTCATGTGAACATGGAGTGTATGAAGAACGGAGGCTGATTTCTGGTATCTTCCTCAAGAACTGTCTACATTATTTTTAGAGACAGGATATCTCCCTGAATCTGGAACCTGCCAATTTGACAAGACTGTCTGGTCAGTGAGTCTGTCCCTACTGTCCTCCCTCAGCATTGGAAGTACAGGCCTACAGCACTCTGTCCGACCTTTGATACGGGTGCTGGGGAACCGAACTCACGTCCTCATACTTGCACAGCAAGCACTTAGCTGGCCGTGTCATCTTCCCAGTCCTTGAGGTACAATGTTTAACCTTATCAAGAATCAATACTTTGGAGCTCTGGGAAATCATTGGTGAAAAGGACAGGGAGTACTGTGGTCACATGATCACTTTATAAAGATTACATTCAAGACAATGATAGGTCACGTAACTACAGATAGATCCCTACAGAAAGTCTGTAGCAGCCCAGTTAAGAAACAGGAGTAGATTTCTGAAGGGGAAACTATGTGGACTCAGTAAACATTTCAGAGACAGTGTGTCATTTGGGAAAGTCATGTGGAAATGGACTTGAGGAAAGATTATAATTCATGTTTTAAATCTGAGTTATTAGAGTCATCTTTAGAACTCTTATGAGATTGTTTTTTCTGGAAGAAGTGCCTCATTTGCTGAGTGGCCAACTAGATAATAAGTGGCGCTGGTAACTTAGCTTTAAGTATTTTGTTTTTCAAATCTCGAGGAAAATGACCTCACGAGAATTCTCTAGTTGGGCTCTTCTGCTACTCAGATCCTCTAGGAGGAACTGGTGTTAATTTTTCAGACCTTCTCTGCATTTAATTTCACAATTAATAATTTGACGCATCAAGATTAAGCTGTGCTTAGCAGGGTCTTCTCAGAATAAAAGGAATGTGGTCGATGTAATTTAGCCAGAGAATCTAATGCAAGTGACTGCTCAGAGAAGCTCAAGAGACAGAAGCGGAAGCGACTGTCACATATGGTTTTTCTGGATCACCCTGGCTATTGATAAACACACACAGAGTAAGAAGAAAACTGAAAAAGCAGAATGGCAAGAGAAATAACCTGAAAAAGAACAGACATCAGCCATGGACATTCAGTGGATCCCATTGTTTCTCGTTGCTTGAGACAAAACACCAAAGGAGGGCAAGAAAGGTCCTTTGTGGATTTGTGGTTTTTTTTTGGGGGGGGGGGAATAATTTGAGAGTTAATCATACCATTTTGTCAAGTGACGTAAAAGCTGAGTAAGACACCTCCATGAAAGAAGCATTCTAAAATTTAGAATAATAGATATAAATTACCTAAACACCATGTTAGAAATATAGTTTACACTTAAAAATGGTTGTATATAACTTTGTTAGTATTATTTTTCACCAACCTGTTTTAAAGTATGGGTATAATGGGCTTGATCATTTTCCTAGTAAAAAAAATTTTGAAAACACTGAACAAGTTATGATAAACCAGAGCAATGTCTTTTTTAGTAGGTATACAGTTTTTTAGGTCTTAAATAGATAGCATCGTTATACCAGAAAGAGCCAGGTCTGAAGGCATCCTATAAGCTACGTGTTGAACAACAGGATGCCAATGGGAAAGAGAGAAACATCTGTGAGACTGTGGCTTAAAGTCACCATAAGAAATTTCTGTTCTGGAGAAAAAAAACAGATCTACTGAGCTAGGCATTGTAAAATGTAGTATTCAGCTTACTTTTGAGATATAACCTCATCTCACATGTGTTTATAAATGAATTGCACAACATTTATTAGGCAAATTCAAGTGTATATAAAAGCAGAGACTATTGCCATAACAATAGATACAAATTTAAATTTTAGTCTTTAAATGATTGAAACTCATGTTAATTTCTCTTGTATGTATTATTTTATATGGTACAGTTCTACAATATTATAATTATTACTTAAACCATTTTTATAAGTACATTTCAGGGAGTATAATAAGCATATATATCAAGAAAAGTTAAAATGTTCCTAGTCTTAACTATAATTCTTCTCATAAAGAATATATTAGGATTTATTGAAAAATTACTTATCTCCTTCCATATTGAACCAAAGGGGGAAATTATATTGGCCAATATTAATAGTCCACTAAAGTTCTAGTATGTCAGCAAACTAATGATATTATTCAACTGCATAAATGATATGGTATTCATCTTTTGTTTGTCTGGTTTTTGAGGCAAGGTATTTAGTATAGACGTGGCTGGATTCTTTCACTACAGAGACCAAGCATATCATGAACTTGAAGTTACGGCAATCATGCTACATCTGCCTCCCAAGTGTTGGAATACAGACATGTACCTCCTGATTCCTCTGAACTTCTTTCTAATAAGAAAAAAACTACAGTATTTTTTCATCAATATGATTAGATTTGTCAGAGACCATAGTTTTGAGTTGTTCCATCTTTACTGAAGGTCAAAGAGTTAAAACCCATTCTTGCTCCTCAAGAATAAACAACAGGATGTTTAGTCAAAGGTGTGGCTACTGGATGTTCTGCTACTCAAAGGCCAGACAACTGGATGTTTTGATGGGGGACTTCAGCCAATCGCGTGCTGTATAAGGTGTGTCCCCCCTCAAGGGCCACAAATAGCCTATAAAACCAATCGATGTGCGCTTGTTTCTCCTCTTTGTTTTCCTGCACTCCTGAATCTCTGGAACCCTGGCTTTGTAAGTCCCCCTTCTTCCCTTTATTAAAGCTGAATATTTTATATTAGAGCTAGTCTGGTTAATTCTAATTGCCAGTAGTTTATGCCCCTTCAATGTTTGACTTAGGGCATGGTTCCTAGACATTTTGAAATGTAAGGAGGTAACTACACTTGTTAGTTCATTGTATCATGGGAGGGAAGTCTTTTGCCCTCCCCTTTTGACTGGAGTATAGAAGGACTGTGAATAATAAACTTGAGGCTGTCACAGTCGTCACTGGAAGCCCTCCTGATTCTATCTTCTGTCTCTTGTCTATATCTTTTCTTAATCCTCAGTCCTCACTCCCCTTTCCAGGAACGTGCAAACAACTCAAGCCGAACCCGACATATATTAGTAGGCTAGTCCAATTAAAATAAAGAATTTTCGTGAATATGAGACATTTTAACTGTTGCTTCGGGATTAAGAAAAAAGAAAGACATACAAGAGAAAATCTGAGATAAATTCAAACAGTGTCAAAAATCATATCTGAGATTAATGTATAGTACGATTTTTATTTTTAATCTAGCTTAATTTTCATTAGTAATACCAATGACTAGTCTATATAATGAAAATATGACTATGTTTAAAGGCATTCATAATATTCATTCTAATACTTATCACACTATCAGAAGAGATATTTCTGAAGGTAGTTAACGAGATGACTGAACAATGATATTGAGGGAGAGATTCTAATGACAGATTACCTGTGACTTATTGCTGTTTATTCTGTAATTCCAGGACTTCACTGTGGTGCCAGAGACAGCAGAAAGCATAATTAGAATATTGAATTCCGATGCTGTCTTCAGGCTATCACTGTGTGGTGTGAAGGTCTTTTGAAATACTGAGTGACATGGCAGCTGCCCGTTATGTGACCTTAGGAAAGCCATGGATCGTCCCCAGGGCCATAGGTTGCCAGCACATTTTGTATGCATAGACTCAGAACAATCTATACAAGAAGTCACCCAACTGTAGATTCAGTTTTCTTGCAGTGAGTTTTCTTGCTGTGTCCTTGACCTATCTGGTTCCTACTATCCTTTCTTCTCCTCTTCTGCAGGATTCCCTGAATTCTGTCTAATGTTTGGCTGTGAATTTGCACTGTTCCATCAGTTGCTGGATGAAACCTCTCTGATGATAATTGGGCTAGGAACCAATCTGGTCACGGGAGATAGTCAGTTCGGCTATTGCTAGAGGTCTAAGCTGAGGTCTTCCTTGTAGAGTCCTGGGAAATTCCCTTGTGCCAGATTTTTACCTGACCCCAAAATGTTGACAGAGACTACTCATTCGTTTCCCGGCTATTCTGACCCAAAATAACCACACAAAACTGTATTAATTAAATCACTGCTTGGCCTATTAGCTTGTGCTTATTTTTTGCTAACTCTTACATCTTAAATTAACCCATTTCTATTAATCTGTGTATTGCCACATGGCTGTGGCTTACTAGCAAGGTTCTGGTGGACTCCTGTGGAGGCATCTGTCTCCTGCAGGTGGCTACATGGTATCTCTCTGACTCCGTCTATTCTCTACATAAATCTTTTCCAGCCTAGCTATGTTCTGTTAAGACATTGGCCAAAAGCAGCCTCTTTATTAACCAGTAAAATCAACACCACCAAATGCCTCCTCTTTCCAGTAGTCTCTTTCGGTACTCTCCCCATCCTCTGCCCCCATAACCTGATCACTCATGTTTCCCTCACCACCCATCCTTGGTTCACTCACAAAATTTTTTCTATTTCCCCTTCCAAGGGAAATATGGCTGCTCTTCCTCATGAATCCTCCTTGCTATCTAGCCTCTCTAGGGCTGTGGATTGTAGCATGATTACCCTTTATTTCATAACTAATATCCACTTACGAGTGAGTAGATACTATATGTTCTTTGGCCTGGGTTATCTCATTCAGGATGATTTTGTTTTAGTTCCATTCATTTGCCTTCAGATTTCCTGGTGTCCTTGTTTTTAAAAGCTGAGTAAAACTCCATCATATAAATGGACCACATTTTCTTTGCCCTTTCCTCGGTTGAGGGGCATCTAGATTATTTCTTGGTTCTGGCTATTACAAATAAAACTGCTGTGAACAGTTGAGCCAGTGTCCCTGTGGTATGATTGCATATCCTTTGGCTTTATGTCAATAGCTGGGTCTTGTAGGTTGATTCCTAGTTTTCTGAGGAACTGCCTCACTGACTTCCAAAGTGTACAAGTTTGCATTCCCACCAGCAATGAGTGTTCTCATTGCTCCACATCCTCTCCAGCATGAGCTGTTGCCTGCATTTTTGATCTTAGTCATTCTCACAGGTGTAAGATGGAACCTCAGAGTCATATTTGAGTTGCATTTCCCTGATGGCTAAAGATGTTGACCATCTCCTTAAGTGTTTCTTAGCCATTAAATACTAATTCTTAACCAGATATGAGCTTTGAAATATCTACTCCCATTGTGAAACAGACCTTTCCCACAGTTTTTTAGCAATGATGTCAGGAGAAACAGTCTCATACAGTAACTCAAACCTAACTTCACTATCTTTCTTCTCACTCCAGATTCCCTTATGTTGAATGCTAAACTGAACACATTAGCCCTGTCTGCTGCTAATGCATCTGCTGTGATTTTACTTTTTAAGTAATACTTAAGGCCCAAAGCAGCCACACTGAATTCTTTCTCCTCCCTGAATTACAGTTTTGCATGACCATTTATCAGGTGTATATTAGAGGAGAGTGTGGCTTTTAGACATTCCATTTGCTATATGCCATTTCTGATCTTTGTACAGACCTGTCATTTGTCACAGGATTTGGCTCTCGATTGTGTTTAGTTTTTAAGGCCTTGAGAACAAGTCAATCCATGTTCTAACACCTAATGATATGATTTATTCAACACAAAAGACTTGACTGCCCTCTACCCACCTCCCTGTAGACAAGTCTATGAAGGCGACACTGAATTAAAAAAAAAAAAGGTTCCCTCTTGGCTAAGGTTGAAGATTCATAAAGAGAAAAACCATAATTCAGCCCTAGACTTAAAGATATCTGGCACAATGTCAAAATATCCTGAAGTATTCATTTTTTTTCTGAAATGAGTCTAAATTAACCAGTGTCTCAATGTGCCTGTAGATTTGTTTTAAAAATCTGTTCAAATCTGAGATGTTAGAGGTTGGCAACACTAGTTCCAATAAAATGAAAACAAAATTCCCCAAAATGTATGACCAAGAATCAGGGCGGTGACTTCTCTGGGAACCTTCTTCCCTATGTATAAGCAAGACGCAAGACGTAGCTTATAAAGTGGCATCACCTTCCATGGACTTTGTAGCAAGATGTTTACAAAGCACAGAGGAGTGGATCTGGGAATGATAAACCTAACGCCATTGTCCTGTCAAGATTTTATTTGGGCTATTTGAATACACACTGATTCATTTTAAAATTTAGATTTTGCAATGCCTCCTTAAGATTTGCGTCTCTGCTTTAGAAACTGGGTTTGATGATTCATCTGTCACCCTGCTGGAAGTCCCCAAAGCACTCCAGTCCTTTCTCGAACATTGTGCTCATTTCAATTTCTATTTTTCCCTCTAAAAGAAACCTCTGTGCTCTTTTTGCAACAATAAGTGATTGTAATTAATGTCCTGAGTGGTTGATTTAAAAAAAAATCTTCCATCTTTTTCATAAAACAAAATGTAAAGATTAATAAAAACTATACTAGATATTCTAAAACAATATATTTACAAACATTTAGACCTTTGAATACCTAGTTAGGGGGTTCATTCCTAAAGCCTAGAGACATTTTTCTACTCTTTAGATGAATCATAAGGCTTGCCAAAATTCATGTGATTTTGGCTAATGAAGTCTTTTATTCAAAATTAAGTCTAAAAGAAGACTTTTCATGCATGTTAAAACATGCATGAAAGGTGGATGGTAGATGTTGTCAGGATTTGGGACTTTCTAATGTAAAGATGTGCATGGAAAACCTTGGGTCACCGTAAAAAGTAGCTCAACCGAATTAACCATGAGAATATATAGTTCTTAGAGGGCTATTAAATAATGGTTGACACTTGTGAAGGGAACAAAGCATTATCTAAGGGCATACCTCATAAATACATGGTCTTAATGGCCTTTCCATGCCACCCTTAATAAAGAATCTAAATGGCTCTTACTCATCAGCTAACCTGACATCCATCTCAGACTGCGGAGAATGGAAGGAACTTGGGATCACAGTCCAGCCTGGAGTCCAACCTCCGCCGTGCCGTAAGAAGGCAGTGGCCTATAAGAAATGAGTTTTGAAATGTCATCTGCCTGCATACATAATAAAAGTAAAATAATTCCTATTATACCACAGCTTTATATGTATATTTGTGTGTGTTTTCATTCTTTTATCCTATTCATTACATTTTTGGAAATTTTTATTCACTTATTTTGTGTACATGTGTAGGGTTGAAGAGCACATGTGCCGTGGCGTACATGTATAAGTCAGAGGACAGTCTGTGAGAGTCGGTTCTCTCTTTCTGCCACCTCCGTTCAAGGGACTGAACTCAGCTCATCAGACTTGACTGCAGGCTGGCCCTTTACCCACTAAACCTCCTTGCCAGCCCCTCTATTACATTTTTAAATGCTGCTTTCATAGCACCGATTGAATAGCAGCTATATTTTGAAAACTATGCCTTAGAACATGTCTGATATGTCACGTTTTTAGGAAAATGCACGGACATTGATGATCCCGATCCAGACCAGCAGCAACAGAGGCCTCTCACGTTAGCTTACACTCAAAGGTGACAGAGCCCTTACAAGTGCTAACCTACTTCCTGGTCCTGGGGGCTTAATGAGAGCTCTCTCTCTCTCTCTCTCTCTCTCTCTCTCTCTCTCTCTCTCTCTCTCTCTCTCTCTCTCTCTCTCTCCCTCTCTCTCTCCTTCTGTGTGTGTGTGTGTCTTTGTGTGTACGTATGTATGTGTGTGTGCATGTGTGTGCAGTATTTGCTCACATGTGTATTGGGGGTACATACTCCCACATAGGAAGAAAGCCATTGTCCTACTCTGTCAATCTCTCTTTATTACCTTAAGATGTTCTCACTAAACATGGAGCTAGGCTGGCACCAGCAAGTCCCATGGATCCTCTTGTGTCCCCCAGCCCAGCCCCACTCTGGAGTAAGCAGCACGTGTGACTGTGTTCAGCTTTTGTATGTAGATGCCTTGTCCTTGCGCATGCACAGCAAGTGCTCTTAGTGGCTGAGCCATCTGTTCAGCCACTTAGGAACACTGAGCCTAAACCCAATGGAGACATCGCTAATAGGCATATTTGGCTCGGGCCGCTCTCATTCTCTACATCTACTGTTTCATCCACGCTGAGATGCTTCCGTCCTTCCTTGTTTCCTTTGTCATCACTGTAGCCCAGCAACTCAAAGCTCATACTCACATCACTGAGTCAAGCCCTGGTTGCTCACCCACCTCTGACTGCTGGAAGATTGATCATGTAAAGCCTTGCATTCACTGCCGCCCACGCTGATGAGCACCAAGAATGGTGCTGACTTACAGAACACTGAAGCCATCCGTGTTTGCACACTGCTTACTTCGTAGCAGGAATCGTACTGTGCTATTGCTCACTCTGTATTTTCATTAACTCTCAATGAGTCTCACTCAATAAGCATTGCTTTCTCTTTAATAATTGTGGGACAGTGAGGATTTCAATATCATGAAAAACAATCCCATGACCTATAGGTGTTCATTTTTCTTTGGATGTTAGAACAAGTTTCCAAAGTCCTTAGATAGTAAACCCTGCAAATTAAAAACTATAATTATGTTTACAATTATATTTATAATTATAACTTTTATAACTCGTCAGCTTACAGCGCTAGTGGGTAGAGTTCTTCCCATGCTGACACTGTGGTGCTGGCAAGCCTGTACGGTTCTCTAAAACCCTAGGCTTGCGGGGAGTCCACTCCTGGCCTTTCCAGCTTACTCGGGCTGCCACATTCCACAACTTATGGCTGTTTTCCATTCTTAGAGCCGGCAGTCACAGGACTCTAACCTTTGTTTGCCCGGCCACAGCTCCTTCAGGGACTCTTCTGCCTCCTTCTCGTAACCCTTATAAGGATTACAAGCGCCCCTCTGATTACATTAGACGCACCTGGACACCCAGGATAGCCTAACTGTCTCAAGATCCTTAACTTACTCACATTCGCAAAGCCATTCTCCCTAATAAGGCAACAATTACAAGCCCCACGGATTAAGCCCTGATATCTTTGGAGCCATCATTCAGCTTCCTTCACATAGAATAAACATTCCTTTCAAGTGTGCATAGAACATTTATCTCTACAGACTACCTTCTGGCCCATAAAGTCAATCTCAATAAATTTATAAAAATTAGAATTATACAAAATGTCCTTTCCTGGCCACAAGTGAATTAAGATACAGTTTGAAATGAAAGAAATATCTAGAAAAATCTCCAAATAACCAAACATTATAAGATGCTAAATCATTCTGAGATTTAAAAAAAATCACAAGAAACATTAGAAAATACTTTGGGTAAAAATAAAAGCACAATGTACCAACATTAGGGGGCACAGGTGAAGTATTGTTGCATAAAACACTTGTATTTCATTTAAAAAAAAAAGATACAGAAACAGTAATGTGTACTCCCATCTTACAAAGAAGACAAACTAGAAGAAAAAAAACTAAACTCAAAGCAGTAGAAAAAATACAGAATTATTTTTATTGAAAGTCTCAAACTGATTTTAGCCACACACACAAAAAAAAAAACCTCTGTAATGATAATCACTAAAGTCTACTTGTGATACAATGGGATATAAAAATAAACAAGGTGGACGTTGGTGGGCTGTGGCAGAGGACAGACAAACTATATAACAAGGGATCCAAGACATCTTAACCTGGAAGGGAAAGCCCTTATTGTACACATCACTTAGGCCCCTTCTTGAAACGAACACAAAATGAATCAGATTTTTATAGTATGAGTAACAGTCAGTGTTTTTTTTTTTAATATAAAGTCTTTGTGATCGTGGAGTAGGTAAAGATTTCTTAAATCAGATAGCTACAAGAAGCAAGCATTCAAAAAGTTTTTGATCAATTGAAGTGATATATATTTCAAAAGTCTGTTCTTAAGAAAACACCATTAAGAAATGAAAAACAAGCCGTAGGACTGAAAAATTCCATATATACATCACAAATAATCTTGCTATATTTAACAAATAAAAGCTAAAGGGTGTCAGCGTAAGTCCGTATAAGCAATGACTTTCTGAATGAGTTTATTCTGTGTAACATTGAGAACATGAGTTCATGTTGAAACATCATCAATGTTTATCTGAAAATCGAGTGTCAAGTGGCTGTTTGTATTTTATCTAACCACCCTGTTTCCAAGCAACATGTATTCTGAATGGGTTAAGATTTTTTTTCACATGCTTCTTAATATGCTAAGACAAGCAAAGTATTTGACAAAGGAGGTGAAACTTAAGGCCCTGTTTACATGTTGGGGGGGGGGAATAGTTTGGAAAATAGTGTGCCAGTTTCTTAGGAAATTAAACACATCATTTCAACTGCAATTTAGCTCCTAAGTATTTTTCCAAGGAAAAAATGAGAATCTTGTTATCCTTAAACACTAGCAGATAAATGTTTTCCGCACCTTCACTCGTACATGTCAAGAACTAGAAACAAGTGTCCATCAACGAGATTATGAATAAACAAGCCATGGTGTGTGAAAATAATTACAACCAAAAAGGAGACAAGAGTTCACACATACACAGCAACACAGATCAATCTTCTCCAAAACAGAGACAGAAATCTGCATACTGCGAACATGTGCTGCCCTTCCCCACTTCGTGTGCATACCATCTCAAAAATCAAGCTACGACAAGATGAGTGAAATCAGAAAAAAAAAAAAAAACAGCAACTTTTTTCTCGAGCGTGGAGAGCAGTAGTCAGTTGAAGGGAAGGAAACACAAGCGAAACTTTCAGAATGATATAATTGCTTCATATGCTATTGTAACAACGGGGAGGATAAGTGTTGACGTTTCAGATTAACAGAATGAATCTTATTTGGTCAAAGAAATCGAGAAAACATGAAAAGAAATCACAGTGTTAAAGTATGAAATAGTGAACAGAAATGAGAGCCCCGGGGCATGCCACTAGCATCTATGTGGTGCCGGTTTGCAGACGTGTAGCTATGGGATCGTGGAGGCTTCCACCTAGATTTCAAGGAAGCTCTTTTGCGGCCCCTCCGAATTGGTTGGCTCGGTCAAGAAGAAGCTGAATATCCCCTTCACAGGCACCATCTGTCAGAAACTCATCGGAGTGGGTGATGAACCCGAGCTTTTTACTTTCTATGAGAAGCACACAGCCACAGAAGTTGCTGCCGCCGCTCTGCATAAAAAGTGATGTGGCCTGAATTCACGATTACTGACGAATATCTTTCATATCACCATAGAACCTTCATCTGGTGATGGATGGAGATAGAGACAGAGACCCACACTGGAGCACTGGACTGAGCTCCCAAGGTCCCAATGAGAAGCAGATGGAGGGAGAACACGAGCAAGGATGTCAGGACCACGGGGGGTGCACCCACCCACTGAGACAGTGGGGCTGATCTATTGGGAGCTCACCAAAGCCAGCTGGACTGTGACTGAAACAGCATGGGATAAAACCGGACTCTCTGATCATGGCGAACAATGAGGACTGATGAGAAGCCAAGGTCAATGGCAAGGGGTTTTGATCCTACTTCATGTTCCGGCTTGGTGGGAGCCTAGCCAGTTTGGATGTTCACCTTCCTAGACATGGACGGAGGGGGGAGGACCTTGGACTTTCCACAGGGCAGGGAACCATGACTGCTCTTTGGATAGGAGAGGGTGGGGGAGAAGAGTGGGGGGAGGGGGAGAAGAGTGGGGGGTGGGGGAGGGAAATGGGAGGCTGGGAGGAGGCGGAAACTTTTTTTTTCTTATTCTCAATAAAAAAAAAAAAGAAATGACAAACCAGGTTTTCCCATGAAGCGTGGTGTCTTGACCCATGGAAGAGTGTGCCTGCTGTTGAGTAAGGGGTGCTCTTGTTATAGACCAAGAAGAACTGGAGGGAGTGGAAGTCTGTTTGCAACACAGTTACAATTGAATGTCAATTTGAGTATTCCCAACTTGGCTATCATAAAAAAAAAAATAATTGAGAGAAGAATATTTCTGGACTGACCCTTACTGTTGTATTTCAGTGTTTAGGGCTCACACTAGTGGATGAGCTAGCAGAATCCAAAAGCTTTTTGGTCTCTAGAAGCTGTTCAATCTAAAGAAGATGATGTTCACCAACATGTCTTTAATAAGGAAGAAAAGATGTCCAGGACCAAAGCACCCAAGGTTCAGCATCTTGTTACTCCATGTATCCACAAATTCCAATCCAGTGCTCTGAAGAAACAATGCACTGAGGAAAATGAGGAGGAGGTTATGGGATGTGCTAAATTTTTGACCAAGAGAATGAAGGGAGTCAAAGAAAAACACCAGGAACTGTGGTCAAGAGATGTGGATTGTTCCCACTGAAAGTTTCCACTTCAATACACTTAGATAGGGCTTACTCCATCTTAGTGCAGCTAGTGCTTGAAATAAAAGAATCATTATTGCAGATGAGCTGAGATAGCACATTCATAAAGAGTTCCCAAAAACTTCTGCTTAAATCACAGGAGGGTGAGATCACGAGGAAGAAAGGCAATGCCAGCACAGAGGACTGTAAATTCCAAAAGATATCCCACGTTACTCTTTCCAATACAGCTATATATTGTTTTAAAACATTAGACATCTATCACTTAATATTTACCTGGCTTCTAAACTGAATTTGACACACTTTTCTTCCTCTTGGAAAAGTTTTGGCATAAAAATATTAAAATTTGAGTCACTATTCAACCCAAATGTTTATATATTCAATTAAGGAGGCTGAATTTTCATGTGACAAAAAATAATTCAACAGATAGAAATGCCATAAAGAGTTGATTTATCCTACAAAAGGGAAGAATGTGCCATTTTCCAAGGTACAGATGTGGCATTACTTAGCATCAGAACCTTGTAAAATGTGAGCATATAAAACATAGAATATCCTAGGCATGTTTAGTAGAAAGTATAAACACTGAGACAGGGTGGTTAGCATATAAAGACCTCAACTGAGTTCCCTTGAACTTATTACCTTACCAATCTAAACACAGGTCTAGACCCCGCTAAGGGATGGGTGGTTTATTTTTATAAAGCAGCGCAAAGATGTAATAGACAGTGTGAGTACCTAAAACCCCAGTTAACCTCACAAATCTCAGATAAAGGGAAACCACTCAGCAGCCAGTTAACAGTCAAATGGCAATTCTGAATCACAAATTGACCAAGACACAGTGATGTGGGCAGCCATCTGCTTTGTTAAAAAAAAAAATGCTTTTCATTAAGAAGGAAAGTGTGTACAGTTTGTCTCGTACATCATGTAAGAAGCAGAAATACCCAGGCCAACTTTGCTTTTAAAAGTAAATCAAGAACAGAAAGATTAGTAAATGGAACCTGTCAGAGTGGAAGCCTGGTTAAGTATCAAAAGGAAGTTCGAGGATCCTATCATTAATTTGAAAGTATTAACAGAGCTAGATCTCCATGCCTCGAGGACCTGGTGTTGGCTGGAGCAATGTGAAATATGAATGGACTTAGGGACAGTAAGCGAAATGTGCTTGCTTTCACAGCAGGAAATAGAGCCTCAACAATGACATGTTTGGAGAGCGCGTGAGAACAAAATGGGCTAGACAGCGGGTGCCCAAGCCGGGCAGACACTGCTTTTGTAACTGGAGCAGTTTCTTTAACATTCCTACAAATGCATCGCAATTCATGTATCAAATGAACAAATTCACACTGAACCTCTACAGTATGATAATTCCTAAGAAACAGTTGTTGATAGGATAATGTCTCTTCCTTCTGAAGTTTACATTGAATTAGGAGAAGCAGGCAAAGCTCAGTTTCATACAATATGATATGGAGAGA
Organism: Alexandromys fortis; assembly: GCF_014885135.2. Lineage (NCBI taxonomy): Eukaryota > Metazoa > Chordata > Mammalia > Rodentia > Cricetidae > Alexandromys > Alexandromys fortis. The sequence continues at coordinate 5,110,881 of NW_026067987.1, read as the reverse complement.
AGAACTGGCGTGCTAAGGAAGCTTATAGAAAGAAGATTTGGTCTACACAATGATGCTGGAAGAACTTATGTCTTAGGGGTGCGAGGAAGATATCTAAACTTGCTATGGTACAAGGAGCAGGTGTGAGAATAATGGGGCAGGAGAGATTAGCGAGAGGGGAACAAGGCTCAGCTAACAGTCTTGTATACCATGCTATGGAGTCTAAAATGTTCTCTCGAGAACAGCAGAGAGATTCTGAAACATGACTAAGTTTTCTCGTCAGAAATGTGAGTGCAGAGAACAGATAACGGGGCAAGCTGGACACAAGAGATGGTACAATAATGTACAAGATAGAGGTTGACCACTTTGGCTGAGAAGAAGTGGTGGAGATGTAAGGAAGGGAATGGGTTTTAGCAGCAACCAGGACACAGAAGCACCAGGACTGACGATTAACATTGAGAGTTTTGAAGAAGACCGTGTACTGGAAATTTCTGTTTGGTGCAGATTTGGAATAGAGATGACAGAGTGTCCTCATCATCATAGAGCCCCTCTAGTTGTCAGGAGCCGTTTTTCCTCCTAAAAATCATTACAGGAACCATTGCCCTGGGGAGTCTGCAGAGAACCCCACACCCATAATTGTGTTAAGAATCGTTCTATTGACAGAACCTACCCCACCCAATTAAGCTAATCTGTTAGCGGAACCCGCCTCACATTCCAGCTATCCAGGGAACTAGGTGTGGCAACTCGTGACTCCCTGGCCTCTGTGATCTGACTGAACATAACCTCCTGGTCTACCTGACGAACCTGAACCACGTGACCTGGACCACGTGGCGAGATCCCATGCCCCTGCCCCCCAAGCCCTCATCCAGGGGCTATATAAAAGCAGCAACCCTGATCCTAATAAACTGAGGCTTCGACAAATCTTTGCCTAGCCTCCTCCTTCTTTCCTAGCCCATTTATCTTCCAGATAGCACCCCTCCGTGACCCTGGAATAACTGGCTGCAGGGTGGGTTACAACCCCTAGACTAAGTGACCCACCCAAGGCGGCAACATCTAGTAGCTTGTTTGGGCATTTGTAGGACAGTCTTGAGAAATTAATAAAAGGAAAGAGGGGAAGGGATGGAGGGGAGTATAAAGACAGCCTAATATGACATGCCCTCTGGAAGTTCCTTCAAGAGTTGGTACATAGTAGATCTAATTAGATCATGGGAGAGTCCATGAAGCGGCTAACTCTGTCTAAAATCAATAGGTCAAGGCTACTATCAGTGAAGGAGTTTTGGTGAGTGTGTTGTTATCAAAGAGGAAAGAAGTGAGGATGAACCTCAGTGGTGGAATGCTTATTTAGTATATGCAAGATCGCGGGTTCATGCCCTAGCATTGTCAAAAACAAAAATATTTTTTAATTGGGATTGACTCCTTCCTGGCATCTTATATCTTGCCTTATCATGTGATGTTTTCTGAATATGGTTGATTCTACTTTTGCCTCTCCATCCTTTTGTAGCACAGCCAGGGACCTCGTGCTAGATCATTATTGTCATGCTGTTTGTACCTTCCAAAGAAATCTCTTTACTTTTGAAGTAATCAAGCCTCAAGCATTTTGTTTTAGAAAAGCAAATGAACTAAGAGAGAAAGCTAAAGTAATAGTAATAAAAGAAACCTACCTGTTGAAATAGGTGCAGCAGGGCTGCGTCCCCAATACCCGGCCGCTTGGCTAGCTCATGCCCGAAATAACAACACACAAACTGTATTCATTTAAGAACTGCTTGGCCCATGAACTCTAACCCTTACAGGCTAATTCTCGCACCTGGACTAGCCCATTTCTAATGATGTGTGTAAGCACCCCAAGGTGCGCTTACCGGGAAGATTCTAGCCTCCGTCCATCATGGTGTCTCTGCTCCAGAGAGCAGAACTGTCGGGTCTGTCCGGGAGCAGAACAGAGTCTGACCTCACTTCCTCTTCCGCCCAGAATTCTATTCTGTTTACTCCTCCCATCTATGTTCTAAGCTATGAGGCCAAGCAGTTAGTTTATTGCTCAGCCAATGAAATCAACAGATGATATATGACACTCCCACATCACCTACCAGAGAAGCATGAACATACATGCCATGAGAGGAGAAAGGGGGAAGAAAAGCAAATGGTCAGTATGATATTACACTACGGTGACAGGAAAAAAATAACTCAGAGATGAGGAGCAATAGGAGCTTTAGCAAATAAAATAAAAAAAAAAATGAGATGAAGAAGACCAGAAGATCGCGGAAGCCAAAGGAGGGGAGTCTTGTGAGAACAAGGATGTGTTCAACAGCACTGGATACTGCAGAGGAAGTATAAAATGGAGACTATAAAATATCCATTAAATTTAATAACATTTACACAAATAATAGCTGGCCTTCATTGTGCAGCCATGGGCTCCCTCCTTCATGGGGAGGAAGGAAGCTATCGTCAGTGTTTCTCTGTGACCTGCTGGTTCTCTAAAGCCACCGGTTCTCCTCAGACCCTCCAGCTGGACACTGCCCCGCTTTTCTCCTGCAGTTTGCTTTTGCGCTGCTCTAAACGTGTCCTGCTGCCCTTCCTTTTATAACTTTGCAGCAGAATTACCTCCCCCAGCCTTGTTATCAATGAGAAAGGCTTAACCATTATTAGCAGCTCATTACTTACAGTGCCCTTGAAAGAGATGTCGTGGACGCCAGTCCTCACCTCCTTAAACACACACAGACACCACACACAGTGAACCTATCCTATCCCCCCCATGCCTCCATCACCCACCTCCTTTCTTCAGTGACATTCCCTCTCCTGGTGGAGTTAACTCTACATGCTTGACTTCCATTTACCTTTAAGCTTCTCAGAAGCACAGGCAGCTGCTTGTACTTGGATCTTGCTCGCCTGTCCACCCTGTGAATACTTCTTCATAAATATTTACCAAATTTAAAAGTGGTTTGATTGAATGCATTAAAAGCTTACCTGTCTTTCTTCTGTCCCCAGTTCTTGGTAGAGGCTGGAAAGTCTTTCAAACTTTTTTTTACTTTTGAAGATGAATTCTTTCCACTGTGGGTCTGAATTAAAGGCCTCACTCATTCTGTAGTTTTCATCAGTGAGTTGTATTTATTCTTTAAGTTGACATTTAATGAGTTGCTGTATAAAAAGGCATTTTTGACAGGTTAAGGATATTTTTATTTAATTCATATTAACAAAACAATATTAGTTTGAATCTGAATTGTAGGAATAAATGAACTCTTCCAAGACAAATGTATCTGAGGCTGAAAAGTATTTTATAAGATTCAACATCCTTCCCTCACAAGAGCAATCTACAATTCATAATAGAAAGACCACTAAAAGTTAGGTGATCTGTGCAAAGTCCCTACTTAACACACTCAATAATAAAAGATCAGTATTCTCTCTAAGATCATGAACAAGAAAGAAATGTTGTCATTACCTATTTTTTGCAATAAAAACAAAATAGCTAATGTGGGGTAAAAGAGAGAGGAAAGCAATTAGAGATCTAAGACTGTGGTATTGGCTCCTACTCTGACTTACTGAGGGCCTGTGAGAGATGTCACTGCAATGGTGGCCTGTGTGCAGGAAGCACCACAAGTGGTGAAACAGGAAGCCACAGGGCAGTCTCTGCTTGTAATATCTGCGAATCTTTTAGAAGATGTGTTCTGATGGCAAAGTCGCATAGCTAGGAGTGGGTCTATGAAGGTCATAGCTACCTTACTAATCCCAGCAGAACTCTCCCTCTTTCTAGGCTCCATCTGACAGAGAGGCTCCTGTTGCCATGCCTCCTCCATAGATCTAAAATTCTTCTGAATGTGTAAGCCAAATAAGTTATTCCTCTGTTCTTAAGACAGTTTGTCTAATATTTGGAACACAGTGACATGAATGTAGTCAATGTTATGGAATCTAACGGGACCTAAAATAGCAATACCAGTTCTGGAAAAGAAGAACATGAAAGTCAGAATACTCATGCTTCAAAGCATATCAAAAAGCTAACTGAAACCGCACAGTGTGGATAGGAAAACAAAGACACAGGTAAACATAATAGAAAGAGATTCCAGGAAGAAATCTTGGCAAATGTGGCTGGATGATCTTTGACAAATTGTTAAGGCCATTTAATCAGGGAAGGACATGCTCTTGAATAAGTATTCCTGGGAAAACTTGATATCCACCCAGCAAGCCTTCTTGCACATTGAGTAAACTTAGAGACTACAAGGCCTGCTTCTCCACAGATCAGCTGGAGCTAAGAGAGGTAGGAATGAAAGGAAGAGGCATAGCTTGGTGAGGATCAACAATTTGGGTATTTACAGGGGGAAGTGGGAGTGTCAGAGAAAACTGTGTATGCTTTCTGTAAAAATTCTATCTCAGGGAGCCACAGTTTATGACGTAGGCATCTTTGGAAGTCAACTTGGAAGACAGAAAGAAAAACCACGCCTCTACTGTGATGGTAGCCCAGAGAAGGTCCCAAGAGACTCTATTACTCATCCATTAAAAGGACACTTCTCCAAAGTCAACAAAAGCAAGAACAAAATGATGGTTATAAAATAACAAAGTCCCTGACACAATTCTCCATGCAAACAAAGACAAAGGAATTACCACCCCAAATGGGTAGTGACAGGGGGAAAGACAAGAGAAGGGGCAAGAAAGATGTATAACATACACTTACACACACACACACACACACACACACACACACACACTCCTCCACATCAGAATCGCCAGAAACTCTTAGTTCATTTTTCCCTGTCTTTGGTTCTCAGGGAGACTAGTTCAACACTCTTCTCAGATTAAAAACCTGGCTCTTATGACCTCAAAGGCACAGACTTCCCCTTCACAGAAGGTCAAGCAAACTTCATTAGTGTCTGTTCTTCTTCCATCACAATTCCCCACTGCCTGTCACATGACGCTGTCTTCTTTGAGTAATCTAAATGCAAACTATCAGCAAACACAAATATTGTATAACTAAGTTCATTTAACTTTAGTCATTCTGATGTGGTCCAACCCTGGAGGCCAGTACTGCTGGACATCAGTTACAGAACTTCATGAAGAAGCAAGGTTGACATTTCCTAATTTAGGAAGATACACTGCAGAAAATCTCACACAGAGGAATTGCCCTGTGTCTTAGTTTATTACTAAAGGACAGATCAATTAACGTCTGCAAATATGGTAAAAGAAAGCTCAAGGCACCATTATTTACATGGTCCCATCAGAAAGCAAAAACAAACTTTAAAGACTTACAACTGATAAACCTGAGAAAGGTGAACTTATGAGCTAAATATACCAAGAAAAACTGCTAAAGATAAGCACTATAGAAACATTATAAAAATATCTATAAGGCAAAAAAAATTAAAAACTTCTGCCTAATAGTAATATATATTAATTGTATGTGTGCATATATATTTCTTGCCTAAAAGTATGTTAATTTTTCCAGAAATATACAAAAATGCAATACTTATCAAATATTCTAGGGAATAAAGACTAATGTTTTTGAATTGTTAGTGGTATTTACATGCAAATAATGAGAAATTAGGACTATCTTGGGATAAGAGATTAGATCAATGAACTTTTCCATCTCTATACAATGAAATATATTAGACTGTGAAACCCTGAAAACATTTGATTAAAAGCATCAAACAGTATATATCCTATATCAATAAACTTTTATCATGTAATATCAATTTTGCAAAAGTAGTTTTCAATCCACATAAGTATGTTCGCACACACCCAGATTAAAATTAATCAAAATATATGCACTAAACTATAGGTCTAAAAAATCCTGCTTTATTTATTTTCATTGAATATGGATTATCAATTAATACAAAGGAATCAAAACTTGAATATGTGACAACACTCTCCCCATTTTTCCCTCCCTAAAGCTGTACAATTGTTAGACATGAGAGGCATGAAGACAAGGAAGAGATAAAGCTGAACTCAGCCCAACAGGTGCTGTTCTCAGGAAATCTTAAAAGATGGTTCACCGTGGGTTGGGAATGCAGGAGGCCCCAGAAGGTATGGTAGAGGTGAGCTCAGTTTAAGGGGCAACAAGTGTAGACTTGCTTGTTAGATGTGGAGCTGAAAAATGAGATTGCATTTTAAAAATGTATGTTTATTATTCTGAAGAGGAGGTTGAGTTTTGCAGTAAAGATACACCCTTGTTCTTGGCTGGTGTTTAATCTGGAATGAGAACTGGGAAACCTGCCTTTCACCTACTGATCATGTGCCTTAGGTCCCTGCAACAGACTCTCTGAGTTGGGAGATCTTGGTTCCAGATGAGCATAAAAGTTGTCCTAAGTGATCTTTTTTATGAGTGCAAAAATCTCCCAACACCTACATAAAAAGTCCGGCATGGTTGTATGTGCCTATAATCCCACTGCTGTAAGCAAAAAAGAGAAGCAGACCTCAAGAGCTCATGGGCAAATCAGACCAACAAAACTCCAGTAATAGACCTTGTTTGAAAGGAAATAATGATGCAGACCCATGGGTGAAAACATTCACATACTCATGTAATACACACACACACACACGTGAACAACACACACAAATAATAAAAAATAAAATGAATCTTCAAAGAAAGTAGTTTAGAAAAAAAGTCCAACCATTGGGAAATCTGGCATTGCAAACTGTGAATCACAAGCTTAAGAAGCCAGAGATGTGATGAATGATGTTCTTAACATTTAAGGAGGCAATGACTACAAACTGCCGTGTGCTGAATTTAGTCATCAAAATATATCCTCGGATCGCACATACTACACACACGCACATGCACACATGCTCACACACACTCGTGCACATGCATGCACACATGTATACACACACACATTTAAAACTTTAAGTATGTAAAGACTTTAAGAAAAAGCATTATGAAAATTACATGTGTCTGCCAAGTAGCCAGGTTGCAATATAAATTACATTTTCTGGTGTCTTTTTGACGTTCTGCCATCCTGAACTTGATGTTTTCCATTTAAAAAAAAGAAGAAGAAAAAAAAAGAAAAAATACAGCTGATTTGAAAAAGTGACATTTAGCTCTGTACTTGTAAATATTTATGGACATTTCCAAAGAATCCATAAGCTTACCTACATTTTTTCCACAGTTTCTAAGGTGTCTAATGCATCACGTTAGATCTCACATGTTGTCCTCTTACAATAAAACCTTCAAATGAGAAGGTGATAACCCAAACAATCTGACACCAATCAGCAGGCACTCAGAAGGGGGGAAAAAACAGGAGGTGGAAATAATCCATAAAATTGGCGTGTGTTTAATATGAAGGTAATTTTTTTCCAAAAAATATTTTCTCAAGATGGAATTTGTTCAGAATTCACAGGGTTAATAGACAGCTTTTAAAAAAGCAACCAGTGGATGTCAGTGACCCCACCCCTTCTGACTTTCACCTTCACTCCCGTGGCAAGTAGGATATGGACGCATTGTTCTACACGGCACTCAGAGCAACACTATAGACGGCGACAGCTCTGTGCTGCGTGTGAGGCTGAGAAACACAATATGGCACTGGGAATCCTTCCTGTCATTTGCACATATGAAGCGTGTTGAGACATCCCTAACTGCAGCTGCTTTTCATAGAGCCTGCCATTGTTTACATCTCTGCCTCCAAAATACAAAATGGGCCGTTGCTAGGAATGAACCACTTCATTTCCTGACTGCTGCAAGCCAGCCCAGTGTCTCTGTTGTTCCTTCCCAGATGTTCCCCCAGCACAGCCATGTTGCCTGACACTATGTTCTGCCTCGGCCTTGGATAACAAAGTGAACTATCTTGAATTATTAGTACCACTTTAGTTGAGACTGTATACACTACAGTGATACAATAATAACATTGAGAAGCCCAACTGGGGCCTCTTACATATTGAATATCTGAGAGAGGCCGACTATAGAACACAGAGATGGGTAAGGTTTAGTTCCCACCATCAAGACGTTTCTAAAGTGCACAGACTTTCAAGAGAAGGCATAACCAATGGATGACAAGCACCTGGACAGGCAAAGGAGCTTCCTTTGTCTGGGACTAAGGCTCAGCAGATAAGAGCACCAGCTGCTCTTCCAAAGGATCTGAGTTCAGCTCCCAGTATCCACACCAGGCAGCTCCTGTAACCACCTGTAAATACAGCTCCAAGGGGTCCATCACTCCCTCCTGGCTCTGTAGGCACCTGCATACATGCGACACACACACACACACACACACACACATGAATTTTAAAATATGTGATTTTAAAATGTAGCTGGCTTTACATATAAATGCCTATATGTGTGTGTAGATTTGTCGGTCTTAAATGCAACTTTATTGATTACATTAGAAGAGAGACCATTGCAGATTAAAGGGGAGGAATCATTCCCAGAAAACAGTGCTTTTGGGAAAATGATGATAAGAATAGTTTTATCATGGATCTATGGCAAATATCAAAGTTGCATATTCATATGATACTTAAGGGGTAGGCGAACATGAAGGCTTAAAGCAAAAGGAAAGAAAACATCGTGGTGTAAAGAACTGGGTGGAACGATTATATAAAACCTGAACTGATTTATAAACCTGTTAACCCTATAGTGGTCTCCAATCTAGCAGAGCAGCTGTGTGGTTCTTGGACCTCCAGAAGACTTCACTTTTACACCGAGAGGGCAAGAGCAGGGCTGGAGGGCTGGTTCAGTGGACAAGGTACTTGATGCACAGGCATGAGCTGAATTTGGACTCCCAGAACCCATGTGAAAGCTGACGGCTCATTTCTGTACAGTACTGGGGTCAGAGACAAGTGGGCACTGCCGCTCACTAGCCAGCCAGTCTAGACAAAACAGAAAGCTTCAGGCTCAGTCAGGGAACCTATCTCACAACATAAGATAAAGAAGTGATCAAGAGGAGACTTCCCAACATCAACTTCTGGCTTCCACATTTGCCTTCACACACACACACACACACACACACACACACACACACAACCACAGGCATTAGTTTCTTAAATAAGGTAAGAATTCTTTCTTTTCATTTTAAACAAAAAGTTTATTTAAACAATAAGACTCTTAGCATGGCAGGAAAACTACATAGGATTGGTTTTTTTTTATCTCTACTTAAAGGCAAATTGCCCTATACACAACAGCTATGTACAAATTGTTATCAAAATCATCCTTGGTTTTAGCCTGACAAATGAAAAACACTGAAATTCTCCAATCAAGCAAAGTATGCAAGGAGCTTTAGGTTGTTGGATTATTTTGTTAAAACAGTGAGAGAAAAATAACTCGCTGGAATATAAAGATAAGAGCCGGGTGAGCATGCCGTTAATGGAAAGGGGTATTTTCACAGAACCAGTACTTCCCCATACCATCTCCATTTGATGTCAAATAAGACGGAACACTGGCCATTTGTTTCATTTTGTTTTTAAGAGAAAGTAGAAAATCTCACCTTGCCTGTGCACATGCACCTCTGACTTTCCGTCCAGTAGAAGAATGGGGAAGGGAAATGAAAGAATAGAGAAATCTAACCTGTAATAGTCAGGCTGTGGCGAAACCACACTGCAGCTTCCTACCTGAGAATGCACTCTTGGTCTGTACAAAATGCAGCAGTAGAGTCGCAGGCTCCCTGTTTAGGAAACACTTCCTGTCTGTCACTGGAACACATCTGTCATATCTGCATCCTCTGCTTCCGGCTGTACAGGTGTGTCTGTCTCACTGATTGGTTGCCCAGCAAACTGGAATCTGATCTGCCTCACAGACAAGCTGTGCTTCACCATAGGCTTTCGTTGGTTCACTAATTGTCTGCCTCTTGACCTTTAAAAACACCACAGAACCATCTGCCGCTACCTACCGATGTATGTGACCACTAGTCTCAATCTTGGGTTTCTTGTCTACCATGGCAAGTGCTGGAGTCCCCTCAGCTGCCATCTCACGAAAGAGGCATCAGGTCTGCCTTGAAAAAGCACACAACCAGCACCAGGGGCACAGAAGAAGGTAGGAGTGATCGACCAGGCGGGCAAAAGGCGCCAAGCTCTTAGTACTTCTTGAACCCTGGGCTCCACAATGTTTGAATATTAGAAAGAAAAATAGCCATGGCTCCTACCCAAAGGGACAAGCATGTAATGCTGGCATCCAACAAACCCAGATAGGGAGAGCTGGCATTGTGTGCAGAACGTCCTATGACAAAGTCTATGCAGCTTCCATAGTTCCCCGGGTACAGAGGGCAAACCTGTTTCTTATTAACTGAGACTAGAAACCAATTCTTTTTGGCTTAAATAGACATAATTATCTAAATTGGATGTCAGCATAATTAATTTTCTAGATGAATAAAACTTTGCCTGGTGTTTGGGCTGCTGCTAAAATACACCTTTATCACTACGTGTGGCTCGATCACACTCAAAGTAGAAAAAAGTCTTGACAACATACACGTCATGACAATCCAAATTTACACATTCATATGAAGTCACCCTCAACCAGGGCACGAGGCACCTAAAATGTCACACTTTGAAATATATCTTGTCCTACCATCATTACTTTTAGTGTTCTTTTGTTATGATGTCAAGGGTTTGTTAAGTTTTTAGAGCCAGCCGTGCACGGAGACGGAAAAACTATGTAATTTATTTCAGAGAATAAAGACCATAGTCCTTTTTATGAAAAAGAGGACACTCCCTCTGCCTCTGGCATGAAAATCACCGTTGTTCAAGTTCTGCATATGCAGAGCGTCCTGGGTTCTCTCTTACTGTGAACACGCTGTGATGGCGGTGGGCACAGGGCAGCGTTCACCCCGGCTGTTAGAGACCGACCTCAGCCTTCCTTGCCTGCAGTAGGATGTTTACAGGACCCCTGGGAGATGCTCTGCTAATGAGTTACAGGCTCCCTCATCCATCCAGCCCTTTGACTATCTGCCTAATCTTCTGAAATTCCTAACCCTGTGCTTCCTCCTTCCTCCTCCAAAGAGGTCCTTCTGGGAGACACTGGATACAGGGACGAGCCACTCTAATCTGGGGTCCTGCAGCCTGGTGGATATGTACAACCCAAGGGGACTGCAGCTTTGTTTATCTTTCCTACTTGTCTGGTGGGAGGTTTGGGTAAATGAGAAGGCTTCCGATTACAGGTCTTGGAAAAATATCTGAGTGGCGTGTTGTTGTTGTTTTAAAATTCCAGTCATTCATAACAGAGATCTGAGACTGTTTTACTTGAAAATGAAATTGTGTGCTTTGACTGCAGGCGTCTCTCCACTTCAACAACAAGAAAAAAAAAACCTTGAATATCCAGTTACATTTTTATAGAGAAGTTAAGGGTCCATAGGTGACTGTTTCATGCAATTTGAGGATAATGACCAAAGAGAAAGATGCCCTTGTGTGAAAGCAGCAAGGACATCATTTATAAAGTCACACTTATTGATCTAAGTTAAGTCATATTTATTTCTAAACAGATGGGCAATAGGAAGGAGACATTTGAGAATACAAATATTTTGGATATTTCTTGGTTTTCAATAATTAAAATTTTATTTCACCTTGAAATTTGTGAGTAACAAACATTTATAAAATGAGATGATGTTTTAAGGTGGATACATTTTGAATAAAAGCAAAGTTATCATGTTGCTCAATTAAAGACAAATGTTATGAAACCTAATCACTTGCGCTTTCCCGACTCTTGGTGTGGCCACATCTCCTCCCTGAACACAAAGGCCTTCAAAGGGACCTGTTGATGAAGATGGCTTCCAATGAGGCAAGATATGGTCTGAATAATTTCTGTCTCAGCGGAGCTGTCCATCACAGCTTTGTGAGTGTTGGGATGATGAGTGTGTTGTATTTGGGGAGGGTGTCAGCTTCAAAGTCTCTAAAACACAGTATGTAGTGTCCCTTCTCAATGCTGAACACGTTCAGATTTCTCTCTGACAAGACCTTCCCACTAGGATGAGAGGTTCGAAAGTCCAGTGTGTCTGATTTAAATGTTCAACAGTAAACGACCCCTGCCAATGAAAAGGTCAAAACCAATTGATAACCAGTCCAGCCCTGAAATATATAATTGGCCTGCTATTATTTGTGAGCCACTGTGTATCTGTCAGCTATCATGAGTCTTGTTTCTTCTACCCATTCCCTCTTACCCTGCATGATGATTGGTTATTATCTTCACAGTTTTTGATAGCACGGATGCTTGGAACTTGCAGTAAAAGTCTTGAAAACTGAAAACAAGAGCTTAATTTTTTCAACCACTAGAAGTTTGCTAATTCATAGAGACTTTGAATTAAATGCTTGAGCTTGTCTTTTTTATTAATTAAATTTATGTAGTGGCATTTCACTTGTATCTTGATAAATAAAACTTGCCTGAGTAAAATAGCCCCACTGGTCTACCAGCCTTACAGACCAGATAGTGGTAACACATACCTTTAATCCTAGTAGCCACACTACTTTTCATAAAAACTGGGCAGTATATGCCTTTAATCCCAGTCCTAGAGAAGATTATAAAACAGGAGGAAACAGCTCTCAGTCTCAGTTTCATTGTGAGATTCCAGGAGGCAGGATGGCCATTTCGGACTAAGGTCAAAGTAAGAGTCAGTGGCTGGCTGTTTTGCTTCTTGGATCTTCAGATTGACCCCCTATTTCTCTCTCTGAGTTTTTATTAATTGTGCTTCAAATTTATTCATTTATTTTACATCCCAACCACAGTTTGCCCTCCGTCCTTTCCTCCTGTTCCCTCTTCCCACTTTTCCCTACCCCCGCCCACTTTCTACTTTTCCTTTGGTTCTGTTAGGAAAGGGGCAGACCTCCTATGAATGTCAACAAAGCGTGACTTATCAAGTTTGTCCAACCTTTGTCCACAGTCATGGAATAGACAGCAGAGAAAGAGCTAGACCCGTGGTATTTCAATTGTTTAAAAACAAATGGTACTTTATAGATCAAAAGATTTCTTGAGTAAACTATTACATCTATGCTAGGTCAAAAGCTACAATTAATTACTAATAGAAGTTACCATTCGTAACTAGTTTTCATGGCTAATCTATAAAATAATTTCATGAAGTGTGTGTGAGTATGTATGCTATACACATGTGTATATGTTCACATGTATATTGCGTGCACAAATGTATATGGGTGTGTGCACACCTGTGTGGTGACCAGAGGTTGATCTAGACTATTCTCTTCAAGCTTCTCAACTAAGACTGGAGCTCACTGATTGACCAGCAACTTTCTCTCTCTCTCTCTCTCTCTCTCTCTCNCTCTCTCTCTCTCTCTCTCTCTCACACACACACACACACACACACCTTCAGTCCTGGAGTTACACTTATTTGCTGCCATGTCCAAATTTCTACATGGATGCTGAGTATCCAAATTCAGGTTCTCCTGCTTGCATGGGAAATATTATACTGATTGAGCCATGTTTCCCACCCCTAAAGTAATTTATCGACCATAAACTGTAAAAATTTATAACAAGTTAATATAACCAGGAAGTCAAGAATCATTTACTGTTTTCTAATTTCAACACATCTGTAGATAATCATTTTATGATAAGGTTTTCTTCCTTCCTTCCATCCATCATTCCTTCCTTCCTTCTTTCTTTGAGAAGATAAATAATAAGCATTTAAGAAAATATTCCTACTGACATGAGTTTCCAATATGTTAAAGAACTCTTCTGTGAGAGCTGGAGGGATGGCTTAGTGGTTAAGAGCACTGACTGCTCTTCCAGTGGCCTTGGGATCGATTCTTGGTACCCACATACTGGTTCACAACTGTCTGTAACTCTAGTTATAGGGGACCTAATGCCCTCTTCTGATGTCTGTGGACAGCAGGCACACACATGGCACACAGTCGGGCAAAATCCTATACACATAATATAATAAAACTTTAAAGAACTTTAAAATAATTCCTTCCTAAACTATTAAAAGCAATGAAAAATATTTTAAAGGTAAACATAATAACAGCAAGAAAAGCTAATCACAGTTTTGTGTTTCCAACAACAAAAATATTAATAGTCATAATAATTAAAGTAAGTCACTGATTCTGGAGACTGACTTTGGAAGATAGGAAAGTCAAGGAATCGCCCATGGTAAAAGTGAGTAGGGACATGCAAAAAACAGAGAAGGATCCAGGTCTGTGGTCACAGAAAAAGAAATTTCTATAACTAGAATTAAGCCCCTTCTTTTAAAGCCAAGTCACCCATGGTGTTGAACAGGGCCATCCTTTCACAAGTGTTTGTTCAATGAACGGAGCCATGGCCTATCACTGGATAGTCAAACAGCTGTGCCGAGATCCAACTGCAGAATTTACATGTAGCACATCTAACATGAGCCCTGGTGCATCCGTGTGTCCAACAGAAAACCCTGACTTGGAGTACTTTACCTTTTTGTTTTAACACCAGGTGAACTTCGAATACAGAAACAATGAAAAAGGCAGCAGTACTGAGAGCTGTCAAAAGTCGGGGATGTGGCTCTTGTGGCATCGTTTCTTTTCTGCCTTTATCTTTGGCACACAACCACAGTGTCCATTCTTTGACAGAAGTTATCTTTCAAAAGAACAAACTTTAGAGTTGTACCACCTGGAAAACAGAAGCCTCTTCAGATCTCAGCATGTGTAAGTCTTTTTGAGATGGATTTGTTCTATTGTACAGCACTCTGGGTGTATGGATGTACATGCACAATGAGCATGCCTGGTACCCATGGAGGTCAGAGGAGGGCTTCGGATCCTCTGGACTGTGGTTACTGATGGTTGTGAACCGTTGTGTAGGTGCTGTGAACTGAACCCAGGTCCTGTGCAGCAGGAACAAGTGTTCTTAACCATTGAACCATCTCTCCAATTAAATAAAAATTTAGAGCCCACTGGGTCCCTTTAGTGCTACCTGTGTGTGCATGGGTGTAGGACCATCTACTGGAGCATGGGAAGTTTCTAAGGAACCATATCAATGGAGAAAAGTAACCCTCTCTCTCTGTGAAAAGCATCAATTGCCAATGGCTTCTCAGAAAGGGGAGAAATTTGTTGAGACCCTCCCTCATCCATTCTTGGATTTGGGCTGGCTCGATACTGTGCATGGAGTCACAGTCATGGTAGTTCATATGTACAACTACTGTTATATTTGACAGATACTACATCTCCATTCACCCATCTTCTGCAGTTGTCTCTAAGCCTTGGCGTAAGAGGGTCTCATGCACATGTTCCACACAAAGATGAGAACTCTACAGTCTCTTACAACACTGTGTGTTGACGGGTTGTGAGTCTCTGTATTAACTGCCATCTACTACAAAAACTTCTTTTATGAGGGTTGAGAGATGCATTAATCTATGGGTGTGACATTAAGAACTTACCAAAGACATGAGGAATATTTTCAATAAAGTCATAGAAAAAATACTTCCTACCTTGTTACTGGTGGACAAACAATAGACAAAAAGCAAGGTTACAAGAAGACATCCTCCTAGATGGGAGATGATTTACTTACTCCTGGAAGCCATGAGAAACTGAAGGCTCCAATCCTAAAACTCTTAACTGTATAACAAATCCTGAGATGGAAAATTTTGTTTGACTTTGCACTGCATTAATAGGGAAGCTTTTCAGAGTCCTGTGATGAAGTCTCTGATGGAGTGTGTCAGTTCTTTAGAATTAACAGCACAGATCTGCTCGGTAGATGTTTTCATCTCGCCTTCATTCTGTCTGGACTACTTGAACTTCCTCTCCCTCCAAACAGAGCCAGAGGACAGAAAGTGTAGCTCAGTGGTAGAACACTTGCCTGGCCTAGACATGGAGTCAAACTCCAGAAATGCAACCAAAAGAAAAAAAAAAAACTAAGGAAACAACAACAATACTAACAATAAGGCAGGGGAAACCATAAAAAGCAATTTGGCCAGTTGCATGTCCTTTCATGTGAAAATGCTTTGAAAGCACTTTTGCCCCATCAAAATATTTTCAGGGTCAGGAGAGCTAAAGGACCCTGAGTGAGCACCAAGATTTAGAGCGTCGGGCAAATGAAACTCCTTCCTCTCACAGATCTATTCGAGTCTTTGAGTCTTTAATATAATTTAAAGCAATTGTCCCTGTGGAGAGGTCAGACAGTTTACACAGTTACACAGAAATAGCTGACCTGCCTGAGGAAACTAGAAGAATTTCAAGGGTACATTTCAAGACCCCGTTTCTGTTGATAACAGTGTTCCAGAATTTATATTTATTAATATTGCTTTATTTTGGTCAGACTCCCACAGGAAATCCTGAGGAGTGTCCGTTGCTAGCATATTTTATCTTCGATAGCTCCATCCCTTTGGTCTTGCATCCTGACTGCTAGGATGAAGCATACCTTTGACAGCCTTTAATAGAGTCGAACATGACAACAAGCAGGAATTTCAACACTCGAGGAAGACAATCCATCTACTTTCTCCGGTTATCATTAAAATGTCTTCTGGATGTAGGTCATAACTGGAAACCTATAAATGGTGCCTGTGTAGCAAGCACTTCCCACAGAGCCGGAGTCCCAAGTGATTAAAATTTATCACACAGTTCTTATGGATACAAATACTGCTGATCTGTGTCATTACTTAGAAAGTACTATTCATAACATTTTGATTTCAGTCCAAATAGTTTTTTCCCCCATAAAATGCTCTTGATCTTTTTCTTAAAAGGTCTAATCCACTTCTCCTTTGAAAGAACAAAGAAAGAGGTCGATTGTTCTCTGGTTTAAATTTTGTTTAGTGTGATATATTTATTGCCTGGTGGGATGTATCTAATTTTCCACTGGCTTTTGCTGAGAAAATAATTGGATAGAACTTAATCTCTTGCAACCTGCAGGCTGTAAGCACTTTCTTGACCTGAAGCTGTGCTGTTTGCATGTGGCTCTATTAAAATGATATGTAACCACAGGACCTCATGTCTGAGCAAAGCTTTGTTTTTCACAGATGCCCACTTGGAACAGACAAATTCACGCTTCCATTAGATAACACAGCATGCAACGCGGTGCTTTAAAGCAGGCCTTTGCATGGGAGAAGTTTATTAAAACACTGAACAGGCTAGCTGATGGTTCAGTCTCAGAATTACAGATCTGAAGTCATTCCACGTGATTGTCTGACCCCGGTGCGTTTTGCCTGTTCCTGGGGCTGTCTCAAAGCACAGTGCAAGGAAACCATCCCCAGTCAGCCTCATTAGCTGTTTCACCTGGGGAACGGTGTGGCCCTCCACTGGTCTGCTTATTGAGAAGGAGAGAACACAGCATCTGCTTTTCTGCCTACAGATTCGGTTCTCTGAACATTAGTTTGAGATAATGCTGACTGGAAAATTCTGGCTTGAGCTTCAGGACCTCTGACCTCTGGAACTAAGTGTACCTTGTAATAATGCAAAGAGATTAGGAAAGAAAAGAAAGTAAGATACTAATGCCTGAAGTATATACATAAGAAATGTATCAAAACCATTAGCATGATTCTGATCCTAATTATAAAAAGTTTAATGTGTGGATTGTATCCTAACCATCTACCAACTAACCACATAATTCAGTGTTCTCACTTTCACTTGCTCTCTCTGTCTGTCTGTTCCTCTCTCTCTGTCTCTCTCTCTCTCTGTCTCTCTGTCTCTCTCTCTGTCTCTCTCTCTCTCTCTCTCTCTCTCTCTCTCACACACACACACACACACACACACACACACACACACACACNCTCTCTCTCTCTCTCTCTCTCTCTCTCTCTCTCTCTCTCTCTCTCTCTCTCTCACACACACACACACACACACACACACACACACACACACACACACACAAACACCATTGTATTTTTAATGCTCTACAGTACTTTACAAAAGATTCTATTTGGTGACACTGCCAAAATTTCACCTTGAGGTGTTAGAGATAAAGTGGAGGAAAGTACCTCATTTCCCTTTTCCCCTCATTTCTGAGGAAAATATTATTAAGGGGTTAAGTAGTAGACAAATTGCCAGATCTATCTTTTATTTTATTTTCAAAACAAAATGTACTAGTTCTTTGCATTGCTGACATAGTTGGCTCCGTGTAACTTTTGGAGCAAATTTCTTGTATACTTATCTTTCAGCCTAAAGTCATTTTGGGATGGGAACAACCAAAGAAAAAGCCAGCTGGTGGCTAGCAGAAAGGAGACAGACAGGGTTGTAAGAGAAAGAAAAAAAAATGAATCAAAGAAGTGATTTCATTAATCTTATTAAAGCAAACTCCAAAGGGCTGACTTACTTTTCCATGTAAATATTTTACAATATCAAGTATTCCTTATGGATAAGAGAGCCATTGGCTGGGGCTTGACATGAATGTGACATGAATGAATACGAATGATCATATTTCACTGCACATGAAAGACCTGAAAGGAAACGGCAGTACACGTAAGAGCACGCAACACCGACCTTCTGATGATGACGTGCATTGCGTCGAAGGAGCTATGGAGCTGCTTTTTGTTGTTTTCAATTGAACCCAAACACACTATCATTGAGCTGCACCCCCAGCCCCCAGAAACTGCTTTGATACAGATTTTGTGTTTATGTGCATAGTTCATTTTACCCTTCTATGCACTAGTTATGCTGAAAAGGTTGCCCCAAGACATGAAAACTCCACGCTCACACACCCAGCTGAATGTTCCCAATAGCTGAGCCTGAAAATTGAACTTCTGGTCCAATCAACCAGTTTCCTTTTTCTGTAGAATAACGGAGATCTAATCCGGTTAGGTTTTCTTTCTTTTTTCATATCAGTAAATTTCCTGAAATAATTCTTTAGAAGATATGTGTGCCAGGAAACATGCAGGAATACCCTAAGCATCTTTAGAACAATAGACTAGTGGAGGTAGAGGGACCACAGATTTCTAGACCTACAGGGAAGCTGAAAATGACCCCTCTCTAGCCCTGCCAGCGGAGAGATATACTGAGGTCACACAGTCTCCCACTCTACCTGCATACCTCGCACAAAGTCCCTCCTTATATGGAAACACCAGCTCCTTGGCCCTTGTATACATTCAACAGCAGAGAGCATAAACCTTTTTCTTTTTAACAACAAAGTTCTTTCCGCTGTGTAAAATATTTTCTATTCCTGTGTTTTTTCTTCTTTAGACATGGTTTTTATGTCCTCTCAACAAGCAGAGAGCATGCTCTCAAAGTGTGGTGCCCAGATAAAAAAAAATCAGGCTTTAAACAAACAAAATAAAGATCATTTTGGGCCCCAGACCTTTGGAATGAAATCCAGGTCTTCACATCTTCTCTAACCTAGCAAGTTTGCTCTGCAGTCACCTCTAAAGATTACTAGCCTGATAGCAGCCCTACCACTGTCTTTCCTACTCTGAACTCAGTGTTAGCTAAAAGTCCTAGACCATCACATTTTACCATATCCAATGCAAACCTGTTTCCCGGTTAATTAACCCAGGGTAAAGGCTACCTGTTTATTGCTTATTCCCATTAGCCTTGATCCTCTGATATTCAGCCTCTCTTCTGAGCTTCTGTGGAGCCCGATGTTGTCATCACGAGAGTCAGGAAGACTTCAGCACACCTGACAAGATCCTGCTGAATCACTCAAAGAAACCCTGAAAGTTTGACTCATCCCAATATGTTACACTCTTTCTGTAGAAGACATGTTTCCCAACCTTCAGACTATTTCTGTAGATGTTTAAGTCTTTCCCCCAGGCAAAGCATAATTGCAAATAGATTTTTTTTTAAAAAAAAAAAAGCTGACTTATTCTGTATTGACTTGAATTCTTGTTATTAATAGCACATTTTAGAATTTTCTACCAGTGGAAAAACCATTCCGGGAAAACTCAATGAATCAAAGTCATTCATTCTGACATTATGGTTATTGGTCTGTTCTATCTATAAATGTGTTAATGATGAAAGTCGGATTGTGTTTACCGCAGCTAGATTTTTGTCTGTCCTTAAAGACCCCATCTAGAGTGAAGACAAGTTTAAACAAATTACAGGGATATTTCCTAATAAGTAAAAATGAAACCAAGACAAGTTGCCCAAGTCGAATAGAATTTTTGTATCTAAGAGTTCTTAAAATATATGTGCTATACCATGGCTCACGTAGGACTTAATGACATGCATTATTACACACAATGAACTAACAATCCAAAAATGTAGTGCAGATAAAATATAAGGATTATCATAGTTTTTCTGAAGCGTATGCAGGAGCCATAAGTCTTTGCATCTAACTTTAAAATGAACGACGATTAAAATGCTCGAGGAGCCACATGTGGCGGAGTCTTTATCCTCACATTTACTTATGAGTGGTCTTAAATCCTTTCAAGAAAAAGAGTAAACAAAAGACACAGCCACATATATAATGAGGATGGAGAAAGAAGTCTACCTTGGTCTGCAGTCATTGCCCCCCCCCCCCCGGTTTCTCTGTTTACCAAACGTCCTGTTGAGGTGTTTAGATATCTCAGTCGAACCAATACCACAAGCAGAGAAGTATTACATCACCCCATGTCATGTAGATACAGTAAACAGCCTAAAGTACAAATACAATCAAAGTGTCTTCTGGAACATTCTCACAGCCTTGAGATCTTAATAACTGAAGGAACCATCTATCATGCTCAAGCTGATCCCCCGTTGTCCCCATGCAGTGCCTGTCTCTGTGGCTATGGGTCAGGGCAGTGTGTCTTTGATTTGATTTAGATAGAATTTGGATAAGGTAAGGCACTTCCATCTATCTATCTTGACCCACTTACAAATTAAACAGGAAACACATATACATGGTATACATGACACAAATGTGTCTGTTTTTTATCCTGCTGGTTTTATTTAACTTTCCTCGCTCTAACCCAAGCATATTTTTTTCTCTTCTCATACATTTATCTCACATCCAAAAGAATAATCAGATGAAAGTTTGTTGTAAGTCATTTTGCTGCGTGATTCTTTGAACCGAAAAGTCCTTTTTAGTAGAAATAGCACTATGCTCACTTTGCCTGCCGTTTTTAATTGATGAATGTCACAAATGATGCCAACTAGATGATGTGTGGTATAATTATGTTTCTCTTCTAGCTTGCCTACACATGGACAAAAATGGGCCTTCAAAGTGTAAGCTTCAACCCCATGCTCCCTTTATGACTACTGGTTCTCCCAGCTTTAAATACTCTACTCCAATATGCCCAAAGGTACAACACAGCTGGGTAAATAAGTCATTTGCTGAATATCCAGTTAAATATGAATTGTCAATAAGCAATGAGCTGCTAGAAGCATATTTCAAATCTTGCTTAAGCTGATACATTATGTGTCCTTTATCTGAAGTTCAACTCTGTGTTCTGTCCTACAAAGTCCCTGCATGCTATTTCAAGCCATTTTGTCCAAGCTTTCCTCGCACCATCCCAGATAACCTCCTATGCCCTCTGGACGGGAAGATTCATCTCAATTGGCTTTCTTTTCCCCGCTTGGTGATGGCCTGGCAAACCTAACTCACACCAAATGTAACACAACTGACCTTTTGTTCCTTTGTGTTATGACTATGCCAGGTGTATCTTATGTCATAAGCTGTGTCTCACTCGCGGAGATATTAGGAAGTAAAGATAAAGAGGCTGGAAGGATTTTTTACCAAGACAAGACGCTAGGAGATGCCTGGAGGACTTCTGGGTGGGGAAAGGAGACAGCTGGGCACACACAAAGCTGGATGTGAACCTCAGACCCTGCAGAGGGCACATTTAAACAGCACCTGAAAATCCTCATTGACCTTTTTTTTTTTTTTTAAACATCCCTGGTCAAGTACTTGAAAGTTAACTGAAGTTGTTTATAACACAGAGAACCTTGCACAGGATTACCTAAATAGTTGCCTTCTAAATCCATGCTTCTGTTTAACTAAAATCTCCTTAGTTATTATGTCTACCCCCATTATCTCCCTTCTTCTTTTCCCTCCTGCCTTTCTTCCCTTTCTCCCTCTCTCTCTCAGAAAAAAAAGATATAGAGAGAACATTTATTTCACTTTTTACATTGTCTTAGATTTTGTCCGATTGTGATGGAACACACTTAATAAACAGGAAATTTCAACTTTTCCAGGGTATTTTGTTCAGCCAAACTTCTCCAAGATTTTCAACTCGATTTCATGCTCCTTGATTCTCTTCTTCAACAGTCAAATGGCACTTCTAATCAGAATGTGTAAGAAGGGCAAAACTCGGCTCCCACAAGCTCTCAAAGAGAGAGAGAGAGAGAGAGAGAGAGAGAGAGAGAGAGAGCGCTAAAAATTGCTCTCATCTCTGTCTGGCTCACTTTTATCTAAAAATAAAAGAAAAACCAGGAGAAAAAATAAACGAATGGAGGATAACGTGCAGCCTCGTGTTTCTGAGTCAGATAACAAGATAATTTCTGTGCATCGTCCATATTTCACTTTGCTTTTCAAAATGACCTTTCCACCCCCTAGCCCTATCGCCAGAACACACATCCATTAATGAGGAATCTTTTCTTGCCTTGTCCTTTTTCATATCAGTCGCCGCAAAGCTTTCCTTTGAGCTCGTTCACTTTATAGCTGTTAAAAAGAAAATATAGTCTGGAGACAGTGTGTCTCCAATTGGTTCAGTGCACGATGAGGAAATAAATTCCCCAGTTTCTAGCTTTTATTTGCTCTGAGCTCCCTTTGTAAAATCTGGGAGCATTTCCAAATATCATATTTTAATCTGTGAAATGGGTGAATTGTTTCTAAAAATATCTCTTTCACGTGTCATTTTTAGAGAAAATAAAATGTTCCTGGGATGCTAGTGTTTTATGTTGAGTGGTTTTCAGGATGTGTCTTCCTGGCTTTCTCTCTGGAGGCTTTTAATGCCAGTGCTCCTTGGACACTATGAAATAATGATAATAATAGTAATAATGAAAGAAATGGCTCCCATACCTTTCTCCAGAAGTGTGCATGTCCTCATCTTATTTTCAAACCTGATGTTGCTAACGGAAGAGCTGGGAGTATGCCTCAGTGCTAGACCGCTAGCCCACAGTGTGTGAAGTCCTTGGTTCAAACCTTAGAGCAGAGAAAAAGGAAGGGATAGAGAAAGGGAGAGGTAGAGGGACTGAGGAGAAAAAAATGGTCAGAGGGAGGAAAGAATAGAGAGAGAAGGAATGAAACGGGGAAGGAATGAAGACAGGGAAGGAAAATCTTTGATTTTCTTATTGATTTTTCTCTTTCTCTCCTTTCCACCTAGACTATCAGAGTTGAAGGTGTAGAAATCATATCCCTCTCATTTTCCCACTTCCCTATACATATTAGAGCACATGACCTGTAGTAAATGTGCAGTATGGGAAGTAAACTTCAATCAAGTTTTCTCAACACCGTGTCCCACTTACTGCCCCTCTTGTACCCCACTTTATAAGACCAGATTCCACTTTAGGATCCATGACTGAGTGTGCCCCAGTGGTCAGCAAACATCCAATGTGTTTTGAGTGTGTGCCTCTCAGCTTCTCCTTGCTAGGTCAGGTGATGGTGAACGTAGAAGCACAATCAGAGACTTATTTGGGTGGTACCAAGGAAAAGATGAGCAGAAAGGCAAAATTCATATGGAAAAGGGAGATTCAAATGCAACAGTCGAGTTATGAAAAACTACTCTGAAGGGAGCCCAGAGCACAGCTAATGCTCCCAATAGTGTCTTCATTGCAAAGTAGGTTATCAAGGATTTGCAAAAAAGCATAATTTATTAAAACCAATTTACTCAGTTATGAGACGATGGTGCTATGACATTTATTGACCATCTTGGTCTTCTTCTCTCTATACCATATATGATTGTCCTTACCCACAGGCCTTTCTGGGTGGAACCCTGGTTGTCATTCCAATGTAGAGTGACCTAGCTGATCTTCAAAATGTCTCATATTAAGATCATGTACAGACAACTTTATCAAAGCCATCAGATTTCTAAAGAACTCGGGTTTAGTCTGACTCCCACATCCAGCAACAATGTTTATCTTGTGCCCATTCTTCAGGGCGGGAACACATTTCTCCCTCTTGCTGTTGGATATCACATGCATTACTGGATGAAGTGAGAAACTCAAAGGCATTCCCATAGCATCTATCTGGCAAACACAGGTAAGACCCAATCCATACCAAGAAACAACAGTGAGTATGGCTCTGAGACCCCAAAATCTAAGAGTATTTAAACCTGAAGGATATTTTTCTGAATTTAAACATGCACATTTGCACATTTGTTTTAAAAGAAAGGAATAATGGGTTTTTGCAGAAGTTCTTCCATGCTTTCTTAAAAGGTACTCTTTCTGCAAGGCAGCTAAAGACACCACTCAGCAAGAGAACATCTACTCATGTACACTGGAATGACAACCAGGGCTCCATCCAGAACGCTCTATGCACACACCAACTTGAGGGTGGTAAGAAGCACACATAATATAGAGAGGGAAGAAGGGTAAGACGAGTCAAGTCAACCCATAGTGTCAGTAAACATCTTACACCTTAAACAAATATGTTCCAATGAAAGAATGAGTGAATGAAGCCTGACCCCACAAAACTGACACATGCAAAGGAGCATCCTGGAGATCCAGTACAGACCATGCTATGGTGTAGAGATGTCTCTGAAGAAAGCCTGAACCCCTTGTCTGTCAGAGTGCCTTTATTATGACTTGAGTGGACCCCCAAAACAAGGCCTACATTCTATTCCCAAATGGGTGGTGCTAATGAAAGTCTGAAGTAACTCTACATGAGAAAAAAATTTTTTTATTTCACTACATCACTTGAAGTTTCTTTGTAATAAACACTCATGATTTTTACAAAGATATTTCTAAAGAGAAAAGGGGACAGGAAAACAGTAGAAAAGAAGAGAGAGGGAAAGAAAAGGAAGAAAGGGAGCAAAGAGAAAAATAAGGGGGGGAGAAAAGGACATGCAATGTCCTTTTATAAATGGTTGGGGCTGCATAGTGAAAGGCTTTACCCCAGTGTCTTCACCCCCAGGCTTCATTGTGAAGCTCTTCATCACTTTTGAACACAAATGTTGGATCTCTGAATACTGAAACTATGGGCATTATAAGAACCTTAGACCAGTCTTTGCCTTCCCTTGGGTTTTCTTTTAATTCACTTGAGAATGAATACTTGTAAGAGCAACAAGAACTCCCTACAACTTCAGAAAACAAGATGAGAAGACTCAAAGCATTCTGAACTAATGGGAAATGACCATTCTTGACCTCCTTCTCTCTCCTCCAGAGGCCCAGGGCTCTCTGCAGACATAACTAGAGAGATTAGACAGTTTCTCCCATGTTTCCAGGTCAAGAGAGCAAGGCTAGAGTTGTTCAGATGTTTACTGAGTGCCTAATAAGCACAAAACATAGTGCTTGGTACTGTGGGGATCAGAAATAGCAGATATAGCTCTTGCTGCAGCAAAAAAAAAAAAAAAGAAACATAGAAGAAAAATTTACATAAGTTAACAGCAAAACAAGAGATTTCATAAGGTTGTTGTCAGAGACAGACATAGAAAACATGAGCTCTCCTGACCAATCAAATGTATTTAATGTTCACTGCCTTATTTAGAAGTGGATTGGCCATCTGCAAAATGCACACAAGTACAAACACACGGTGGGGGGGAGAGGGGGAGAGAATCTGTTCAAGTTGAAAAAACAGAAATTGTGAAATGCATATATTTTGATTATAGAGAAGTTGGAGATAACTGTGTTATAGGTATTGTGCTAAGTACTTTGAAGCTGTTTTTCTTTATTCTTGCAGCAAGTGAAGAGGCTAGGAATTGTTACCATTTTAAATGTGTTAGAGAGGCTTAGAAAACTTTCAATAATCTAATGTAAAGAAAATGGGAGTAATTTGTTTTAGATGTCACAGCTAATCCCACATACGCAGCACTGTATGTGGTATTCGAGAACTAATATGCCCAACACTGCACATGACTTTATTTTTTTTTGAACATAGCATTTCACAATAAGCTTGAGAATCAAATATGTGCTGCTGAGTGAGCATAACTGAAAGATGGTCTTGAGAAAGGTGCACAAGAGAATGAATTTGTAAAGAAAACATGGCAGTTTGTTATTTTGCCCCAAACTCCTAATGAACATTTAACATGTGAAATCCTTTCCCTTCACGACAACACGAATAAGAAAAGAAATAGACTAAGCCCCTGTCTTCAAAGAGACGCCAATAGGCTGGGTTAGGTGTTGAGATAATAAAACATTTGGGGGAAGGAGATAGAAACTACAATGGACAGGTGATATGGAGGACCAGATGGTGACTGCTGTGGTCTAAACGCAAAACGTCCTCCTAGACACATGTTCAAATACTTTATCTGTAGCTAGTGGGTGCTCTATGAAAAAAAAGATCGTGGAATCTTCGGGAGGCAGAATCTCACAGGAGGAGGTATGTCACCTTACGGCTTTACGGTCAGGCCCCACTTCAGGTTCATCCTCTGCTTCATTGTGGACGCCATGTGACCAGCCAGACTCCTGCACCTACCACTGTGTACTGTATCCCTCCAGAAATGCGAGACAGAACCACCCTTTCTCCGGTGATCTGCTTTGTCTAGATATTCTGTCACAGTAGCCGGAAAAGGAATAAATGCAGGGGTTCATCCCTCCGTGTGGGGTCATCCCTCCATGTGGGGTCATCCCTCCATGTGGGGTCATCCCTCCTTGTGAGTTCATCCCTCCATGTGGGTTCATCCTTCTGTGAGGGATCTACAAATGACATCATGGAAGTCAGAGCTGGTCTGGCTTTATATAGATTAGCAAAACTTTACTCGGAAAATAATAGGCATAGATAGGATTTCTCATAAAGAAGAAAGTCAATATAGAAGAGCAAAGCTTATGAGACAAAATTTCCATATAAGAAAAATCAAACACTCCTAAAACCGGATACCACTGGAAGCCATTTCAGTTAAGTGCAGCATGAATTCTAATTGGTCTTAATAAAAACCTAGAGTCAGATATTGAGGTAAATGCTGAAAGATTGGAGAAGTAAAGGAGCCAGCCACTAGAGAGACCTCTTACCTCTACTGAATCCTCAGCCAAAAGTGGGCAAGATCCTGTCTTCACAAACCCTCATACTAAATGACTTGAGCTCCTGTCTTCTCCTGTTTTGTATTCCTCTCTTGGCCTAGCCATATCCTTTCCTGTTACCACCTCTCTAATGCTGGAATTAAAAGTGCAACTCACAAGTATTGGGACTAAAGGTGTGAGCCACCACAGCCTGGCTCTGTTTCTCTTTGAGACTGGATCAATCTAGTGTAGTCCAAGGTGACCTTGAACTCACAGAGTTTCAGCTGCCTCTGCCTCCCAAGAGCTGGGATTAAAAGTGCATGCCACCACTGCCTGGCCTCTATGGCTACCTTGAGGCTTGTTCCACACTCTAATCCTCAGGCAAGCTTTATTTGTTATAACACAAACAAAATATCACCAGGGTTAAATGTGAGCACATCCTGCAAAGCAAGGAAGTGGGTCTGGTGAGACAGTGAACCAATAAAAGCACTTGCTGCGCCAAGCTAGCAACCTGCATCTGAGCCTGAAATTGCACAAGAAGCTGTCTGTACAGGCTTGCATCTTCAATCAGCAATCCTACAGCAGGATAGGAGGCCAAAACAGGAGAACTGCCCAGAAGCTCATGACAAGGCGACAACAGAGAGCTAACTTCCAAAAGTCGTCTTCTGATCACCACATGTGTACCAGGGTTCATGCATGTCCATACTCACACCACACATACATGCGCACACACATACACACACACACACTCAGAGTCAGAGAGAGAGAGAAAGATCACATTTTGTAAAATTCTTTGCTAAGAGAATGGGACAGGAGAAAAGACAAAACTAGTTAAGGTGATGAGGAGGGAGAAGACATCTATTAAAAATGCCTCTTGTAGAAAATGCTAGTGTTCCTCCTATGCAACTTCAGAAAAGCCCATCGGATGCATCCAGAAGCAGAGCTACAGGCCCGTGGCCTTCCCTCCCTCAGCCCCTGCATGTCCTCAGTCTGGACGCCCACCAGATCCACCTTCTGACACCCTTTTCTTCTCACACCTTGATGCTATGGAACTAGTCAAACCCTCAGCTTCCTGCCTAGACAAATAAATGGACAGCCTCCCGGCTATGCTTTGTCAGTGTGGTCTTCTCCACAAGAAGACTCTAATCATGTTCCCTTTAAGGTTCAGTTCAAACTGATCCTGTGGTAGGCAAAACCCTCTCCTTTCACCTACTCTGTTACTGAAGCTCCCAATCCTGCCGTCACCTCCCATTCCACGGCCTGCAGTATCCCCGAATAGTCACTCCCTTCCTATACTATTTTATATCTGGTGCTGTGACAAAATACCCTGGCAGAAATGAAAACCATAGGAACTTAGTTTTTTAATCTCTATCAAAAGAGAACGCCGAATGTATGGGAAAACTCCTGATAAGCAGTAGTGTGTGTAACCTACTACCCCCAAAATAGTTTGCACCATGCATTTCAAAGAACTGCAAGTTTTAGCATCCCCCTAAATTCCAAGGCAATTCATCCCTCCCCTATCCTCTGTGCAGTTCTTTTCCACTGTAGCATCTTTCCCCAATGTCCTCAGAGTCCTTGAACTGGTTTCAGCAGTGTGGCAAGCAAAGCCAAATGAATTCTGTAAACTCCTAAGTCCGTGCATTTAGCATAGGGAGAGTTCACATACTATGTGGATATTGAGAAAGGCCAGGAAAGAGAGCAGGAAATGTAAACCATGGAGGGACATGAGGGCACCTGGTGCTGATTTCTGGAACCCAAGTTGCCCTCTCATGTTTTAGTCCTCCGTTTCCACCCTGCGAATATTGATGGGTCTTGTAGCTGAATCTGTCTCAAGAAAGGAAAACCGGGCATTATCTGGGATTCAAACTGTGTATAAAGTCTGACGATAAGACTTGCTGGGTTTTGAGAATAATTGAGGCTTTTCTGGACTTTTTGGGGTAAAAGCACACTTAATCATCATGCAGCGGGGCTGGAAGCTGGCCAGATGCAGGACAAATCAAAGGGCTTTCTCTAAAACAGCCCTGAGCCGGATACCTCAGCTTTGGATAAGTACTAGTGGGAGAAAAGCAAGGACCCGGGTTCTGGAAATCTTCAAAACCCTGAGGAAAAGCAGACACTTCAGCCTTTCAGAGGAAAACTTAAGACTCAAGCATGAGCAGAGAGGATGGACCGCGAATAATCATTTTTATTTCACAAGTAGAGCATATAAAAGAACCTGCAATTGCAAGCCATAAAGATAATTCTTAAGCAAGAATTTCTTCTTTTAGTTGACTTGTCTGGGTGTCCACCTTGTTTTCCCATTTCTACTCCCAAAATAAACCTACAGCATTATTGTTTTTGGCAGTGTTGTACTAAAATGTAAGGTTGTATGTCATCTGGAAAACCTGAGGTAAGTACATCCCCCCCAATTGCCCTTCTTGAGGCTGTGTTATTGGTAACTCCTCATGTTGAAGACTCAACAACATATTTGGGAGCTTGTTTATCACATTCTATGCCTCTAATTTTCAACGTTAGTCCCCATGGGACTCTCAGTAGAAGGTGACGGAAACTCTGACCACCTTGTTCCTTAACAAAACACACCTACTCTCAATGTCCTGCTGCCATCAGCTAGACACCTGTGTTCATCCACTGAGCATGGAAGTCTCATTTCATTTATAACAGTAGAAACATTAGACTGGCCTGTGTCTCAATGGTGGACAGTGGGTATAGGAAGAGTGAAGCTATGGGTTCAACCTCCAGCTCTAACAGAAAACAGAAACTGCTCTTCTCTCCCTTTTCCCCAAGACTCAGGAAACATCAAGGAAGATGGGGAAAGATTGTGAGAGCCAGAGATGGGCCAGACCCAGAGTCATGTGCTCATGTGATCACAGCAGTTATAGGTATCAGCACAAGATCTGTACTAGATCCAGCCTGCCAACATTCTAGCATGGAGAAGGAAGGTTAGCCAGCCCCAGCTCTAGCTGAGAGCTATGGCTTCTTAAGAATGGAGAGTCAATTCTCTGTCAGGTCATAGTCCCTGGTAGGTCAGTGCACCCATGAGGATACATGCAGCACAAGTGGACTCAGTAGCTTATCTTTTTACAAAGAACATCAGTTTGAAAAGGGAGATGCATTTTGGTAGGAGCTAAAGAGAGGAGCATCAAATGACTATGATTAAAATACATTGCATGCATGTATGATCTTCTTAAACTATAATACAAATTATTACATCACAATTGATCATGACCATAAAGTAAACTCAGACTTGGAAACCATGAAAGCCAGAAGGTCTTGGATAGATTGCTGCAGACACTAAGAGACCATGGGTGCAAGCCCAGACTACTATACCCAGCCAAGCTTTCATTCACCATAAATGGAGAAAACAAAATTTTCCAGGATAAAAACAAATTTAAACAATACGTAGCCACAAACCCAGCCTTACAGAAGGTACTAGAAGGAAAACCCCAACCAAAGGAAACTATTTGCACTCACAAAAACACAGGCAACAGAAAAACCTCCCACCAGCAAAACCCAAAGAAGGGAAACAGACAACCACTACCACTGAAAAATAACAGGAATTAACAACCACTGGTCATTAATATCTCTTGATATCAATGGACCCAATACACCTATAAAAAGACACAGACTGAGAGAATGGATACAAAACTAGGATTCAGCCTTCTGCTGTATACAAGAAACATACATCAACCTCAAAGACAGACATTATCTCAGAGTAAAGGGTTGGGAAAAGGTTTTCCAATCAAATGGACCTAAGAAACGAGCAAGTGTAGCTATCCTAATATCTAATAAAGTAGATGTCAAACTAAAATCAATCAAAAGAGATCTAGAAGGACACTTTATACTCATAACAGGAAAAGTTTATCAAGATGAAGTCTCAATCCTGAACACCTATGCCCCTAATACAAGAGCATCCACATATGTAAAAGAAACATTAGTAAAGCTTAAAATTGCACATCAAACCGTACACACTAATAGTAAGAGACTTCAACACTCCACTCTCACCAACACAGAAATAAGAGAACTAACAGATGTCATGAATCAATGGACTTAAGACATCTATAGAGCATTCATCAAAAACAAAAGAATATACCTTCTTTTCAGCACCTCATGGAATCATATCTAAAATTGACCACATACTTAATAACAAAGCAAACCTCCACAGATACAAAAAAATTGGAGTAACCCCCTGTATCTTATCAGAGCACTATGGTTTAAAGTTAGAATTTAACAACACTACTCCCAGAAAGCCTACAAACTCATGGAAATTAAACAGTGAACTACTGAACCACCCCTGGGTCAAGGAAAAAATAAAGAAAGAAATTAAAGACTTGCTAGAATTCAACAAAATTGAAAGCGCAACATACCCAAACCTATAGGACACTATGAAAGCAGTGCTAAGAGGAAAGTTCATAACACCAAGTACATACATAAAGAAAGTAGAGAAAGCTTACACTAGTGACTAAACAGCACACCAGAACGCTCTAGAACAAAAAGAAGCAGACTCACCCAAGAGGAGTAGAAGACTGGAAATAATCAAATTGAAGGCTGAAACCAATAAAAATAAAAACAAAGAAAACAATACAAAGAATCAATGAGACAAAGAGCTAGTTCTTTGAGAAAATCAACAAGATCGACAAACCCTTATCCAAACTAATCAAATGCAGAGAGAAAACATCCAAATTAACAAAATCAGAAATGAAAAGAGGGACTTAACATTAGACACTGAAGAAATCCAGAGAATCATTAGGTCATACTACAAAAACCACAAAATTGGAAAATGTAAAAGAAATGGACACGTTTTTAGATAAATACCATATACTAAAATTAAATAAAGACCAGATGAACAATTAAACAGAACTATAAAATACAAGGAAATAGAAGCTGTCATCAAAAGCCTCCTAACAAAAAAAAAAGGCCAGAGTGAGATGGTTTTAGTGCAGAATTCTACCAGAACTACCAAGAAGAGCTAATACCTATACTCCTCAAAGTGTTCCATATAAAAGAAACAGAAGGAACATTTCCAAACTCTTTTTATGAGACTACAGTGACCCTAATAGTGAAACCACACAAAGACTCAACCACAAAAGAGAATTACAGACCCATCTCACTCATGAACATATGTGCAAAAATACTCAATAAAATACTGGAAAACTGAATCCAAGAACACATTAAAAAATCATTCACCATGATCAAGTTAGCTTCATCCAAAGATGCAGGCATCATTCAACATACAAAAATCTATCAATGTAATCCATCATATAAATAAACTGAAAGAAAAAACATATGATCATCCCATTAGATGCTGAAATGGCATTTGACAAAATCCAACACCTCTTTATTATAAAGGTCTTGGAGATTTCAGGGATACAAGGAACATATCTAAACATAATAAAAGCAACATACAGCAAGCTGACAGCCAACATCAAATTAAATGGAGAGAAACTCAAAGTGATTCCACTAAAATCAATAACATGGCAAAGCTGTCCACTCTCTCCTTATCTATTCAACATAGTTCTTGCAGTTCTGGCTATAGCAATAAGACAACAAAAGGAGATCAAGGGGATTCAAATTGGAAAGGAAGAAGACAAACTTTTGTTCTTTGCAGATGATATCATAGTATATATAAGTGACCCCAAAAACTCTACCAGGGAACCCCTACAGCTGATAAATACCTTCAGTAATGTGGCAGGATACAAGATCAACTCAAAAAATATCAGTAGCCCTCCTATATACAAATGATAAAGAAGCTGAAAAAGAAATCAGAAAAACATCACCTTTCACAATAGCCACAAATACCATAAAATATCTTGGGGTAACACTAACCAAAAAGTGGAAAACCTATTCAACAAGAACTTTAAACCTTCAAAGAAAAAATGGAAGAAGATAGCAGAAAATGAAAATATCTCCCATGTTCTTGGATAGGTAGGATCAACATAATAAAATTGGCAATCCTATAGATTCAATGCATCAAATCCCAATACAGATCTCACAGAAATTGAAAAAACAATAATCAACTTCATATGTAAAACAAAAAACCCAGGATAGCTAAAACAATCCTGTACAATAAAGGAACTTCCAGAAGCATCACCATCCCTGGCATCAAGTTCTATTATAGAGCTACAGTAATGAAAATAGCTTGGTATTGGCATAAACACAGAGAGGTTGACCAATGGAATTGAACCAAAGACCCAGATATTAATCCATACACCTATGAACACCTGATTTTTTACAAAGAAGCTAAAATTATACAATGGAAAAAATAAAGCATCTTCAACAAATGGTGCTGGCATAACTGGATGTCAACATGTAGAAGAATGAAAATAGGTCCTTATCTATCCCTATGCACAAAACTCAAGTCCAAATGGATTAAAAACCTCAATATAAATCCTACCACACTGAACCTGATAGAAGAAAAAGTGGGAAGTAATCTTTAATGCATGGGCACAGGAGACCACTTCCTAAATATAACCCCAGTAGTACAGACACTGGGAGCAACAATGAAGCTGAGAAGCTTCTGTACAGCAAAGGACATGGTAAATAAGACTTAAAGAGAGCCTACTGAATGGGAAAAGATCTTCACCAACCCCACATCAGACAAAGGACTGATCTCCAAATTATATAAAGAACTTAAGAAATAAGACATCAAAATTCCAAATAAAAAATGGGGTATAGAATTAAACAGAGAATTCGCAACAGAAAACTATCAGATGGGAAAAAGACACTAAAGGAAATGTTCAACATTTTTAGCCATCAGGGAAATACAAATCAAAACATCTCTGAGGTACCATTTTACACCAGTCAGAATGGCTGAGATCAAAAACACCAATAATAGTATATGCTGGAAAGGATGCGGGGTAAGGGGAACACTCATCTATTGCTGGTGGACATGTAAATCTATACAACCACTTTGGAAATCAGTATGGCAGTTTCTCAGAAAATTTGGAATCAACCTACCTCAGGATTCAGCAATATCACTCTTGGGCATATACCCAAAAGATGCTCATTCATACTACAAAGACATTTGTTCAGCTATGTTCATAGCAGCATAATTTGTAATAGCCAGAACCTGGAAACAACCTGGATGCCCCTCAACTGAAGAATAGATTTTAAAAAATGTGGCACATTTACATATTAGAGTACTACTCAGTGGTAAAAAATAATGACATCTTGAAATTTGTATGCAAATGGATGGAACTAGAAAACAGCATCCTGAGTGAGTCAACGCAGACCCAAAAAGATGAATATGGTAATATGGTATGTAATCACTCATAAGTGGATATTATCTATAAACAACTGATATTGAGCCTATAATTTATGATCCTAGAGAAGCTAAATAACAAAGTGAACCCTAAGAAAAACATAGACAGATCTGCCAGAATATTCAAAATAGACAAGATTGCCTGACAAAATTAGAAACATGGGGGTGGTGGTGAAAAGAGGGTAGAAGGGGAAGAGAAAGGGAGAAGCGGAGGGGCAACAAAAATTTTGAGGAGATGGAGGAAGGATGGAGATGAGTGTAAAAAAAGAGATATCTTGATTGAGGGAGCCATTATGGGGCTAGCAAGAAACCTGGCCCTAAAGAAATTTCCAGGAATCCACAAGGATGACCTCAGCAAAGACCCTAAGCAATAGAGGAGAGGGGCCCAAAACTGGATTTGTCCTGTAGTCAAACTGACAAATGGTTGAAATAGGAGCATCGGGGCTTCGTCCCCAGCACCCTGGCCGCCTGCTAGCTCATGCCCCGAAATAACAACACACAAATTGTATTCTTTTAAACACTGCTTGCCCATTATATCTAGCCTCTTCTTGGCTAACTCTTGCACCTGGACTAGCCCATTTCTAATAATGTGTGTAAGCACCCCAAGGTGCGCTTACCGGGAAGATTCTAACCTATGTCCATCCTGGGTCGGAGCTTCATCGCCTGTGCCTCAGAGAGCAGAGCTATCGGGAGAGCGGAGCATGGCGTCTCTGCTCCAGAGCAGAGCTGTCGAGTCTGACCTCACTTCTTCTTCCTCCCAGCATCCTATTCTGTTTATTCCTCCCACCTATGTTTTAACCTATCAGGGCCAAGGAGTTTCTTTATTGCTTAACCAATGAAATCAACAGATTGATATATGACACTCCCACATCAACAAATATCTTAAATATCACTATAGAACCTTCATCCAGCAACTGATGAAAACAGAGGCAGAGACCTGCATTGGAGCACTGGACTGAGCTCCCAAAGTCCAGTTGAAGACTGGGAGGAATGTGGATATGATCAAATAGGTCAAGACCATGATGTACACACACTGAAACAGTCTACTTGAGATAATGAGAGCTTACCAACTTGACAGGGAAGGAAACAGCATAGGTCCAAACTAGTCCCCCTCAATGTGGTTGACAGTTGGATTGTTAGGGCAGACTGAGGGACCACTGGCAGTGACACCAGGATTTATCCCTACTGCTTATACTGGCTTTTTGGGAACCTATTCTCTTTGGATGTATACCGTGCTCGAACTAAACATAGTAGGGAGGACCTTGGACTTTCTGCAAAGCAACATGCCATATCCTCTCTGTAGAGTGATTGGGGAGTAGGGTGGGTGGGTAAGTGGAAGGAGAGGAGAAGAGGGAGTATGAACTTGGATTGGTATGTATAATGAAAAAAAAAAGATAGTCTGTTTTCTTTTTAAAAAATACAAATAAAATAAAATAAATGAAACAAATGTTATCAAAACCAAAAAATTAAGTAAATCATTAGTTGTGTAGTATAGTGAAATCTCACACTCTTGACTCCATCCCACCTGTATCCAGAACCTCCCCTTATCCAACATATACACACTCTGTATACTACATGACTGGGTAGTTGTTTTGAACAATACATCTCATAGAATTGTAAGTTCATGTGTTCAAATTACCCTTATTCTACTTAATAATGGGTCCAAGTGCACAAGAATAATAATACTCACCATTTTAGTATTAATTACTGTTCATTTCTTATTGTTTCCAACCTATAAGTTAAGCTTTATCATATATATATATGTATATATATATATATATGAATGAATGGGTACCATCTTCAGTTTCAGACATCTACTGGGGGTCTCGTAATCTACTGCATGTGGTTGATGGAGGGAGGGTACCAGATTCTCATGGATATTAACATCAGAGTGCTATTAGCCACAAGCCTAGTCAAAGCATTACATTCCTTTGGGAAAAATTATTTCTTACCTTCTGCCTCTACTGCTATTTTTTATCCTGTGTTACAATAACCCCAATTATCTGAGTAGTTTCTATTGTGGATAGCTGCTTCTCCATAACCCATACTTTAATGCAATGTCTTTCTAATGAATCTCCAATGAAAATTCACTGAATTCTTGCATTGTTGATTAGTGAATTAGGTGCTGTGGCCATGGAACTAAGTTGATATGATCTCTTTTACCCATATATTAACATTCTCAAGATATTATCTCTCCACCCTGAAGTCAGATCTTCATCTAGAAATGGAGAGACAATAATTACTTGTAAGGAATAAGAAAAGTATCAGTTTTTAACATTTGATTGAATGTTTTAGTAAATAGCTATATCTTAAAAATATTTAGTTCTTTTTTTCTTCCCTATGTGTTATGATAGGGAAAGAAATTAGCAAATCAAGCAATGCTTGAACTAAAGAGGTAGGCTGCTTCTGTGGCTGTCATATCAAAGAAGACAGAGAAGAGTCAACTGGCAATTTGAAATGAGAACATAGCATTATTGCATTATTCTGTTTATGCATTCATAAGATGATAATGGCCTCACTTAGAATTGTTTTGTGGTTTCATAGCCTCAAAGGACAGGAAAGATCAGATAGGAGCTATACAGGATCAAATCAAAATCACATGTGATCCACTTAATGAAGTATGAAGGAGAATATTTCCAGGGTAAAATCACGCATGTGCGGACATGGAAACTTAGTGTTAGAGTAGATAGATGTAATACCTGAAATTAGAAATGCCAGTGTATTGTGGTGTAGAGAACGAGAAGTGGTGCAGGAAAATTGTCTGTATCCTGTCAATCATGTTATAAATAAACGCTGATTGGCCAGGCAGGAAATATAGGCAGGAAAACCAGACAGGAAATAGAAATGATGTAATGAGAACAAGAGAATTCTGGGAAGGAGGAAACGGATTCCTCCCACTCCTGCCCAGACCACAGAAGCAGCAGGATGTGATCTGCCTCACTGAAAAAGGTACTGAGCCAAATGGCTAACACATATGAGAAAAATGGGTTAATCAAGATGTGAGAGTTAGCCAATGAGAGGCTAGTGCTAATGGACCAATCAGCTTATAATTTATGGAGACCTATGTGTGATTTTGGGGGGGTTAAACAGTTGTGGGGTAAAAGGCAGGACAGAAAACCACAACAAAAAAAGCAGGTCTGGCCCTTCATGTTGCAGAGGAGACAGACCAAGTTGGAGATTTTGCACATAGTTTAGACGGGGGAAACCCTAAGGAAATACCAATCCTGAGAGGGTAGGACAAAGGGAAAAAGAAAACACATCAAGTCTAAGACTGTTTGGCACCGAGTACTGGACTGGGGATGAAAAGAACAGAGTTTTAGGAGGCGGAAGTAAAGATCCATGCCACTGACACAGACAGGCCAAGAGAGATTGCATGGAGAACATTGGCCCAATCTCCTAGCCCCAGGATTGGAGGAGTGGGAGAATGTGCTACCCCTTCTCTAGTTGGGTGTGAAGGAGAGTCTATCATCAGAGCACATGAATGTTTTAATTAATCTGAGGAAACAAAGCAAGCATCCTATGAGAAGCTTGACAATGTGGGGGAACAATAAAAAGATCTAGGAACTACAATGAAAGTGATTTGGAAGAGAACCAGCAGAGAAGAAGGGGAAGAAGTCCCCAGACCACCAGGAAAAGACAAGACTGGACTGGATAATGATAAGAATACAAGAAGATTAATGATGAAGGAACTCTAATTCTTTTTATCTTTGTCTTAAGTGAAATAGTTTTCAGCACTTTGAATTCCTTTCTGACATCATATTAACTCAATAACTGGGCTCTAGTTGTCCCTTGGTTCCACCCTGTGTGAGAAGGCAATATGCCAACCTAAGCAACAGTGGTGCCAACCACCATAGCACAAAAGCAAGGCTGAGTTGGTCTGAGCTTACCAGAGTTCTGCTGTTCATGTTGACAGCCCCCTTCTCGATGTGAGTGCTTCAAGTGTCACCTCTTCATTTAATGGCAGTTTTGGTGTGTGACATATATATCTGTTCACAGTGGACCCCAATCATTTTTCCAGCATGAGAAGCCTAATCTGCGGTCTCTGGTTTGACTGCTTATCTTTTCAAAACACATATAGAACTGTTCTTCACTGACTGAGCCAAGCATTATCCTGGAGGGTTGCCTGAAACCTCATCATCTCTCTTTTTCTCTCCTCTGCCCCTCTATATAAGTGTGCATATGTATGTATCTGTGTGTGTGTGTGTGTGTGTGTGTGTGTGTGTGTACAGTCTACACAGTCTCTGTGTGCCCTTGTCATTATTTAATCAACTAGGAAAACAGATGGGATAAACCATATGTCTGCATTGGAAAATAAACTTCAGAAAACTGTTCTTGTCACCAGATATGCCTTAGCGATGGCTCCATTTTCTTTTGCCAAGATTCTGTGTCTAATATTCCACAGCCAGCTTCTTCAAC
This sequence comes from Alexandromys fortis, assembly GCF_014885135.2. Lineage (NCBI taxonomy): Eukaryota > Metazoa > Chordata > Mammalia > Rodentia > Cricetidae > Alexandromys > Alexandromys fortis. Next base: position 5,072,435 of record NW_026067987.1, on the reverse strand, counting down.
CATCTTGTTATTAGAGGAAAAGATGTATTGCCATGGTGACCACATTTGGGCCATCTTCAGGAATAACTTAATCAATGTGGCATGAAGGACATTGCTCAGCTGACCAGGGTGCTGTTCTGTCAAGTTAGTAAACAGAATATTAAGGGTATTCACTGAGTCGCTTGGAAAATTACTCAGCTGGCAATGTGTTTGCCTCATAAGCATGAAGGCCTGAGTTTTATCTCCAGAACCCATATTAACAAACTGGGCATGGTGGCACAGGCTCATAACCCAGACACTGGGGAGGCAGAGTCGGACAGATCCCTGATGCCCATATACCAGCCAGCTTGGCTTACTTAGTGCAGTCCAAGCCAGTGATAGAATGGTTCAAGAAAAAAAAGGTAGAGGTTCTTTATGAGGAATGATGTCAAAGGTTATCATCTGGTTCCATGTGCCACACAGACACACATAAACATGCACACAGCTTCCCCTGGTTCCTCTTGAGATACGTTGTGGAAGATGTCAGTCATGATACCAGTCTAACTACTGCAACCATCATCCTGGAGAGTTCATGCATGGCCTGTCTGTCAGAATCCAGCTGAGCTCCATGTGGACAGTCAGCAGCAGTTATCTGTCAAAAGTGAAGCATCTTAAATGTCCAGTATAACTGGGCCTTCAGATCACATGTCCCAACTAATGCTGCCTAAGACTCCATGAGAGATGCCAAGACAGAACAGGCTTTCAAGGGTCTTTCCAAACTCTCATTCTTCAGAACTGTGAGGAAAAAATAAAAGATGATTTCTAAATAGCTGAACTTTGGAGTGATGGGTTACACAGCAATAGTAAGCAAAACTGAATGGGTATTCTGGAAGTGGCATGCTGGGGGTAATAAAAACAGCAACAACACAGACCACGGACTGTACCTTGACTCTGAGACTGAGTACCTGGCAGTAAGTGAAAAAAGGAAAGGCCTTGAGGAGTCTATGCTTGGAAATCAAATTGCTGTTGAAGAGATGATGGATCAGAGCTTAAAGGGAATTGAGAAAAATGCAACTAAAAGTTGTAAATGTGGAGAGCCTGCTTTATAGTGAGAATGTTTAGCTAACTAATCTGCTGCCTGAAGTAGAAACAGTTCAAACAAAAAATGTATAATAGGCAGGACTACCTGCTTTTTAAATACACCATGATCCAGCTGGATTGGGACTGAATGACCATGGGATCAAACTGGACCCTCTGAATGTGGCTGATAATTGGGGAAGACTGAGAAGCCAATGATAATGGCACTGGGATTTTCTCAATAAAAAAAAAGAACCTATACTCCAATCAAATTGGAAAATCTAAAAGAAATGTATAATTTTCACAATAAATACCACCTACAAAAATTAAATCCATATCAGATAATACATTTATTTAATAGATCTATAAGCCCTAGTGAAATAGAAGCTGTCAGTAGAAGTCTCCCAACCCAAAAAAAAGCTCAGGGTCAGATGGTTTTAGCACAGAATTCTACCAGACTTTCAAAACAGGACTTTATAGTAGGAGGCTGCTTGTTCCTCACAGTTGCTCAGATTCGAAATAACCACATGGAAACTGTATTAATTAAATCACTGCTTGGCCTATTAGCTCTAACTTCTTATTTACTAACTTTTACATCTTAATTTAACCCATTTCTAGTAATCTGTGTATTGTCACTTGGCTGTGGCTTACAGGCAAGATTCCAACTTGACCTGGCAGGGCAACATGGCCTCTCCCTGACTCAGCCTCCTTTCTCCCAGCATTCAGTTTAATATCCCTGCCTAGCTCTACTCCACCCTATCACAGGCTCAAGACAGTTTCTTTATTAACCAATGATATTCAAGCATACAGAGGGGAATCCCACATTATCTCTCTTTTCTGTTTAAATAAGTAAAGTTTTAACTTTAACACAGAAAAATTACATACAACAAAACAGGTAACAAGCAAGAATTACAGTTAAAATATTTATATCTACTTTATCTTTATCTTTTATCATATCTAAGGAAAACTATAACTAAACATCAACTCCATCAAAGACTTCAGAAGGATACATTACCTAAGTAAACAAATGTATTGTAAGACACTTTCAAAATTCTAGAATTGACAGAGATATCTCACTGCCTGGACAGTCACCCAAAGTTCTTCTGTATTGTTGGGGCATTCAGTCTTCAGCTCACAGGCCCATGGTATCCAGGAGATCTTTTCATGAAGCAGAAATTTTAAAGACAGGTCTAGGTACCAATATGTAGTAGGAAGCCCCTTGTTCATCCTGACCTCCCAGAACCAAAATGACCATACAGAAACTGCATTAATTAAATCACTGCTTGGCCCATTAGCTCTAACTTCTTATTGGCTAACACCTACAGGAGTTAATGGTAATACTTCTCAAATTTTTCCACAATATGAAAACAGATGGGACATTGCCCTATTCATTTTATGTGGTCACAGTTATCCTGCGTGGTACATAAACTACATAAAGACCAAATAAAGAAAGAGAATTACAGAGCAATTCCTCTGATGAACATAGATGTGAAAGTTCTCAATAAAATGCTTTCAAACCAAATACAATAATGCATCAAAAAAGATCATCCACCATTAATGTAGGTGGGTCTTCTGTCTATGTGTTAATTTCGTTGGTTAATAAACAAACTGCCTTGGCTTTTTGATAGGGCAGAACTTAGATAGGCAGAGAAGACTGAACAAAATGCTGGGAGAAAGAAGCAGAGTCAGGCAATCGCCATAAAGCTCCAGCCCAAGATGAACATAGGTTAGAATCTTTCTGGTAAGCCACCACTTCGTGGTGCTACACAGATTATTAGAAATGGGTTAATCAAGATGTGAGAGTTAGCCAGTAAGAGGCTAGAGCTAATGGGCCAAGCAGTGTTTAAATGAATACAGTACCCATGTAATTATTCTGGGGCAAAGCTAACCATGCGGGAGCTGGGCGGGACAAAAAGCAGGCCTGTTCGCCTCATCACTACACACCATCATCAAATATTCACCCCAGAGATGCAGAGATGGTTCAACATACATATATTGATAAATGTGATCTACCATATAAACAAACTGAAAGACAAAAACCAGGCGATCACATCATTAGATTCAGAAAAGGCCTTTGACAAAATTCAACATCCCTTCAAGATAAAAGTTCTGAAGACACTAGGGATACAAGCCACACAACTCAAAATAATAGAGGCAATTTACAGGAAGCCCATAGCCAACATCAACCTAAATGAAGAGGAACCCAATCAAAAACAAGACAAGGTTGATCACTCTTTCCATACCTAATCAATACAGTACTTGAAGTCTTAGCTGGTGATCAAGGGGATACAAATAGCAAAGGAAAAAATCAAAGTAGCTTTCTTTGCAGATTATATGATTGTATACATAAGACCCTAAAAATTCCACAAGGAAACTCGCATAGCTATTAAACACTTTCAGCAAAGTAGCAGGATGTAAAATTAACACAAAATTCAGTAACCTTCCTATATACAAACAACAAACAGACTAACAGATAAATTAGGGAGGCAGTACTTGTTACAATGCCTCAAGAAAAAAAAAATATTTTGGAGTAACTAACCAAGAAAGTGAAAGACTTATATTATAAAAACTTTGAGATACTGAATAAAGAAATTGAAGAAGATATCAGAAGATGGAAATATCTCCCATTTTCGTGGACTGGTAAAATTGGTCGTCCTACTAAACTATCTACAGATTCAACGCAATCTCCACCAAAATTCCAACACAATTCTTCATAGAATTTGAAAAGACAATTTTCAGCTTCATAGGCAAACATACACAACACAAAAGACAAGGTGGCTAAAACAATTCTGAGAAAGGTAAACACCAACTCAGCTACAAACCCTTAGATCTACAATGGTGATCTGCCTGCAATATGCAGAAGTATGATAGTGGCAGAAGGTTTGTGGGAGTAACCACCCAACATCTGATTATGTTTAAGATCCACTCTATGAGATGGGACCCATGCTGGACACTGCTCAAGTGTCCAAAAAAACGTACCTAAGAGTGGATATGCCATGGACCTAGGGAAATAACAACTACTACTGTTCTGTTTAGGAGACATAGCAGGAAAATAACCCCTAAAGACATTCTGCCATAGTCATAGATTGTACCTTGCTCATTCATCATCAGAGAAGATTCATCCTACTTCAGATGGGAGAAAATGCAGAGATCTAAAGCCAGACAAACTATGCAGAGAGTAAGAGACCTTGGAACACTCAATCTTAAATGAGATGTCCATCAAATCCCTCCCCTCAGGAAACCCTGTGGAAGAAAAGTTAGAACTGCTCTAAGAGCCAGAGGGGATGGAAAACTCCAAGGAAGCAAACATTCTATACAGCATAGGACTAATGCAGATATGAACTCACAGAGACCATGGCAATGTGGACAGAATGTCTATGGATGGCCAGATGGAGTCCCAGCCCTGGGAGAAGTGGACATGGTCCACATCCCTAACCCAGAAACTGTCTCCAATTAATAGCCACTCACAAATGACAAATTTCTCTCCAACAGAGTCTCACTAGGGACAAACTACCCAGCAGTAGATGACCAACACAAAACAAATTCAGTGGCGTCTGCTGGTTCCACGTCTCATAGTGTTTTCTCACAACTTAAAAAAAAACTATACATGTCCTTTTGTGCATATGTTATGGCTTCTGTGTTTGTGTTTTTATGTGATTCCAGTGTGTGATTCTGTGTCTATATGCATTTCCTGTGATTTTTCATTGGTTCTTTTTCTTCTGTCTTATTCTATTATGGTTTGCTTGTTTTTCTTTTACCTTATTTTGTTTTATTTCATTATTATTCTTTAGTTTCCTAACAAGAAACAGAGAGAGTGTGTATTTGAATGGAAGAGGACATGGGGAAGAACTTAGAGGAGTTGGGGGCAGGGAAACCATAATGAGAATATAAATTACTAAAAAATTCTATTTTATTAAAATAAAAACAGAAAAAAGATAAAATAAAGTTATTAAGATCATTAAAGACAAAAACAAAGTAAATTGACATCAGAGTTAAAAATAAAAATTATACAAAATGCAGAAAGAAAAATTATATGAATGATATAACTAGATAAGGAGCTGTTCCAGGAAGGATGCAAGATAAGATATTCAACTGAGGTTTCATGCCCGCACATAATGCATGCGCAGAGCAAGAGAGATCAAAGAAAGTATTTTTTATTTCAAGGTTGTATTCTCAAATGTAATGATTTCCAGTCTTTCCCAGCAAAGTGTTTTAGGATTTTATCAAATCACTTGAACTGTGGTTGTAAAATAATATAAAACTACATGGGTCTAATTGTGAAAGTGTCTGAATTAGAGTCATTTTCAAAAAGCCAAAGTCCTTCCTGATATATTCTCTGGCATGTTCTCTGGCTCTTACTTCTAAACAAGCCTGCGAGGATCGTGAGTCTGGCTTTGCAACAACTTCCCAGGCATCTCAAAGTGGGGGCAGGCTACCCTGAAAGAAGTTTATGAGTGCTGAGTTTATCTCATGGGATAGATTTCAAATTGGTACACAGGAAGTTTCTAAGGTTTTAAAGAAATTCCATCGCCTTGGGTTGAAATGGACATGGTACAAAATTCAGAGAAGCCTTACAGCAGGAAACAAGCGAGAGAAAATATTTTCTTGCACTAGGACTCAATTCTGATGGAAAGAAAAGACACATTTGGGTAGAAGCAAGATTCAAAGGCAAACCAAAATTCACAGACAGTGCCAGAGAATAGTGTTGACCACTAATTTTAAATGTCCAGTAAGGATTTAGCATATCAGTCATGTTAATATTATGTGGGATTCCCCTTTGTATGCTATGAATATGTTCTATTACCATTGGTTAATAAAAATCTACTGCTTTGGTCAATGGCTCAGACATATTTCTGGCTAGTTCTTACATTTTACATAATTAAATTACTAATTTATATATCTCCACAAAGCTGTGGCTTACAAGTGAGGTTCTGGCATCTTTATCTGGAAACTTCATGGCATTTGTCTGACACTGTCTTCTTTCTCCCTGCATTCAGTTTAGTTTTCCCTCCTACCTATATTCTGCCTTGCCATAGGCACAGGGAGTTTCTTTCTTAACCAATGGTAATAAAACATCCTCATAGCATACAAAGGGGAATCCCAGTCACTAAGACATTACATCTATGCGTTTTGTATTCTCCCTTTTGTAATATCAATCATTTGATGCCTAACCAACCCTTTTCTCTTAGCAATGTAGAACATAATAAATTACATATAATTCATAATTAGTGAATAATAAACCTCTGATTTAGTGCTCTTATCTCTATATGATAGTCTCCAGATAAAAATGGTACCCATAGGGCTGGACTCCAGAAATTCCACTAATAGACTCCGCCTTATAATTCCACAGGTCATGAGATTCTGGATCTCTAAACCCTGTTCAAATCATATGAGATGCACTCAGGGATACCACATGGGGGACTTTGGAGAGGAGATAAGTGTATTTCAAATGTGGAAAGAATGGCTATTTGTTTGTAGCCAAAATATAGACATTAATCATTCATAATTTCGCCACCAATTTGATTGATATTTCTTCCATCAGGAGCTGGGATGCATACTGATGGATTTATGAAAAAGCAATGCTATGTAAGCTAGGCAATTCTGGAGTCCAGATCAGAAAACCTTGTACAACTTTTCCCTGGAATTCTTGGAGTTCTTGCTAAAAAGAAAGTCAACCATCACAAAAGATGTACAAACTATCCTGACAACCATGTGGAAGAGTTCCACCTTGGTGCTCTAGTCTGCATCACTGATAGCAAACATCGGTGGTGGGAGTAAACTTTCTTGAACATCATGCCAAGCCAAGTCTACAGAAAAGAGCAGCTCCAGCCACCATCTGATCACAGCTACATGAATGACCCTGTATGAGGCTTGCAAAGCCCCAAAACCCCTTCCTAAATTCTTAACTCTCAAAATACTAAGGAAAATAAAGAGAAAGGATGGCAGCATTATGAATATGCAATCAAGACTAGAGATGAAAATGAGTGGTAGGTCAGCAGCCTAGTGTACATGAGATCCTTGGCTCCATCCCCAACACTGTACAAACAAACAAAATAATATATAATCAAGCATTGACAAAGTCATCCAAAATATATACACTTGTATGTTTGTATAAGTTAAACAATTCAAGTGTGTATATACACAGATACTTTATATTTGGGGCCATAGGAGCTGAGGCCATGGGTAATGATCAGAAATAGATAGAAGATAAGTTTATCTATAAGTAAACCAAAAAGACACAGTGGTTAGCCAGGCAGTGGTGGTACACACTTTTAATCCCAGCACTCGGAAAGCAGAGGCAGGTGGATCTCTATGAGTTCAAGGCCAACCTGGTCTACAAGAGCTAGTTCCAGTTCTAGGACAAGTTCCAAAGCTACATAGAAACTCTGTCTTGAAAAAAAAAAAAACAAAAAAGAAGGAGGAGGAGGAAGAGAAGAAGAAGAATGTTGTAAGAAGAGGGGACCCTTTGTTTGTCCCAGCTGCCCAGCTAGCTTATACCTGAAATAATTACACAGAAACTGTATTCATTAAAACACTACTTGGCCCATTAGCTCCAGTTTCTTATTTTCTAATTCTTACATCTTAATTTAACCCATTTCTAGTAATCTGTGTATAGCCACGTGACTGTGGCTTACTAACAAGATTATAACCAGCATCCATCTCAGGCAGAAGATCCATGGCTTCTCTAACTCTGCCCTTCTTCCCAGAATTCAGTTCTGTCTTCTCCACCTACTTAAGTTCTGTCCTATCAGTCCCAAAGCAGTTTCTTTATTAACCAATAAAAGCAATACACAAACTGAAGAACCTCCTACAGAAGAAGAAGAAGAAGAAGAAGAAGAAGAAGAAGAAGAAGAAGAAGAAGAAGAAGAAGAAGAAGAAGAAGAAGAAGAAGAAGAAGAAGAAGAAGAAGAAGAAGAAGAAGAAGAAGAAGAAGAAGAAGAAGAAGAAGAAGAAGAAGAAGAAGAAGAAGAAAACACAATGGCACAAGTGTAAAGCAGCTTATCCCAGGATACACAGTATCTCAGAAAACAGAATTGTGACAAACTGAGGAACATATAGTTAGAGCAAGCCACAAAGAAAAGGAAAGGAAATTTGAGCTGGAAGAATGTGACCCACAGAGAACAAGATCAGTCTATCTGAGTAAAAGTAGAACAGAGAGTCTCCCTACTTTTCTCCCAGTGAAAATAAATCACATATGCACCATTCTCAGAAGGACTCAGATTCTAAGACAAGGAAAAGATTCATAGAGTGAACACTATGTGAGAGATCCACAGGAGACATATGGACATTGGTATCTTAACATGCCAGCAAGCTCTAATATCATCTTACTTGCATGTCATTCAGGGAAGGAGGCGCAGGGTGCATTCCATGCACTTTGTCCCTCGCGGGTGACCACTCTAAGAGCTAGAGACTTAAGAATGATGTAATAAAGCAGCTTATCATGAAGAGAGGCAGCATCTTCCAGAATGTGGAAACCCTTCAGAAGAGCTTCAATCGTGCTTTCTAGTGGCCAGTACCAGGTGCTGCCCTTCTTCTGTATACTCAATAGCAAACGGGATCATACTTTTATGCCTTGGAAATTTCATGTTAATTTTTAATTCAACAACTAATTTTGGCTAAGCTAATTTAGACAATTTCTAGGAAACTTGAGTTTCTGCCTCTCTAGAAATAAATGATACGAGCCATCTTTATTGATCATTTCATCTACTTTGGAATCACAAACATCCAGACAAAAATGTATTTATCCATATGTGAATCTGATAAGCCCTTTGGGTAGAAATCGCAAGTATAGGAAAGCTTATGTTAACCAAAATTTATCTTCCCATAAAAAAAATTCACTAAACTGAAAGCAACAATACACACAGAGGACCTGGTGCAGACTCTGTGCAGGCCCCGTGCTTGCTGCTTCGATCTCTGTGAGCTTATATGAGCTTTGCTCAGTTAATGTAGAGGACCTTGTTATCCTGGTGTCCTCCATTCCATCTGGCTCTTACACTCTTTCAGCCTCCTCTACTGTGGGTTTCTTGAGCTCTGAGGGGAGAGCTTCAGTTGAGTGGGTTTCTTTTTTTTCTTTTCTTTTCTTTATTTCTTTTTCTTTTCTTTTCTTTTTTTTTGGTTTTTCGGGACAGTGTTTTTTAGTTTAGTGTTTTTATGGGACTCCAGAGTGTGTGAATAAGTGGGTCTCAGACTCTTATGCCTTCTTGGCTCTTCTCCTTCTGTTGATTTGCCTTGTCCAACTTCAGTACAACATTTTTTATCTTATTATATTTTATTTTGTTATGTTTTGCTGTTATCTCTTAGAAGTCTGTACTAATGAGAGACAGAAAAGGGAGTAGATCCTGATGGGAGGGGAGGTAGGGAGAAACTAGGAGGAGTAGAGAAAGTGGACACTGTAATCAGGATATATGTATGAGAAAACTATCTATTTTCAATAAAAGAGGGGAAAGCTAGCTTCTCAAATGTGTCTATAGTATATATCATCCCAAAAGAAAAGATTCAGAATTGACTCTTTACTCTAAAGGAAAGAGTATGATTTGGTGGAACAAAGTAATGCTGGAAACTGTTCAGTGACTGCATCATTTCAACAACCTAATCCAGTTAACAAATATAATAATGATGGTTAGTTTTAATCTCCAACATGATACAACCTGGAATAACCTGAAAAGAGAGTCTCAATGAGGCAATGTCTCACAGTCTCAAAGGCAACTGGGTTGGTGGGGGGGGGGGATTGTCTTATTACTTATTAATATGGAAGGCCTCTGTCTATTGTGGATGGCATCATCCCCCAGGCAGGGGACCCCGAACAGCATAAAAACAGAGAAATCCAGCTAGCTACCAACCAACAAGCAAGTTGTCATGTATGCATTCATTTCTCTTTACTCTTGACTATGGATATGATGTGGCTAGCTGATTAAAATTTCTGCCTTGACTTCCGCATAATGATGGATAGTAATTTCAAATTAAGCTTAAATATACTCATTTCTCCACAAGTAGGTTTTGGTTAGGGCGGAGTATCACAGCAACAAAAAATGAAACCAGAACAACATTACAACAGTCCAACTAGCCTAGCCAGCAAGGAAAACACTAGTCATTCTGATCTTGGCATCGTCTTCTGGTCCATGAAAAAAAATACTATATTTTCACATCTTTTCACGTTAGGTTGTATTTGCCTCATGAGGTACATGATTTAAAGCTATTAAAGAACTTTCTGGAAGACAGCATGAGGAGGTGGGAATTTTTTATTCTTTATTGTAAATCATGCAATACCAAAAGTTTCTGCTATTTCAATTTAGTTTTAGAAAAATGCTTTAAAATAATCTTGATAATAAAAATTGTAACTGGAATAACATTGCCATGGTTTCACCAAAGTATTCACATTCTCTAAACAGCAAAACAAAAACGATTTTTAGCGAGGTTTATTAGCTCTCAACAGCATTTATCAGTGGTGTTTGAGGGCACATACATTACTGTAAGTGTTCAAGGTCTACTATTCATCAGAATAGTGGTTCTTTGTCAACACCTTGAATGCATATTGAAATCGCTTTTATCATACATCTCATGACTAAAGAGTAATATTCTCTTTGCCCTCAAGAAACCTTATTATCATCTTATGACAAAAACTTACTAATTCAAAGTCGTTTTAGGTCAAGCAACCTAAGGTAACTCCCATGGGCAGGGAAAAAATATTCAACTCTTCAGAGTCTTTCAGACCTAACTTTTCAATCTTGTCAAATTCTAATGGTTCAACTTAATACAACAATAGATTCACAAAAAAAGACTTTAAGACTGTACTCAGTAGGAAAATATTTTCCAGATATTTAGGTTAGTTCATATAAAACTATACATGTTCTTTAAACTAAAATTCCTTTTTTTTTCATTTATTGCATAGGACCCTCAGAATTCACTCTAGTCTGTAACGAAATATAATCAACTAGAAAGCATTATGCAATGGCCTTAGAGAAGCATCAGGGTTAGAACTGGCTGTTGTTTGCAGGAATATCAACCACAAGTTTATGCTATGATGTAGTTCAACAATGACACTTAACTACTACTTTAAAAAAGACTAGAGTACAACATGGCTATAACTGTGGAATTTTACTCTATTTTTTAAACTGTAACATTCAAAATCGATCAACAGGCATCTAAGACGAAAAGACAAAAGCTTGTGATAAAGTGTTGTTCATTTCCCATACTCACCAAAAGAGTGGAGAAAGGCAAAGTTGATAGGAGAAACATGCTTTAATGTAAGAAATTATATATTGCTATAAGCTACAAATGCCTCAAGCAGATAGGATAAGGAGATGCAAATAACAAGATAGACAAAGCCTGGGTAAGCTGCCGATCCAAGAGCAGCCCATGATAATCATACATCATTTGTGTTCACCATGTCATTAATGATGTCATCAGCATGACCGTGAAAGAATATAAGTAGCCATAACCTACAAATTATGTTCAAGGGACCTCAGAAGATTGACGCACTGAAACTCTGTCCAGATCGTCATCTAGGTCTGAACAAGGTCTGTTTTATGCCCATCTCTGATTGTCCTGACCTTAAAACATTCAAGACCACCTCAGTACTTCCCTCATGGTACAGACATACTTCCAAAGAGCATGGGTCCCAGTAAACTCAATTTTACCCCAATAATCATTGGAAAAACTGAAATAAGCCATTTTGAAAACCATAATCGTGAGAGCAATGTCTGTGTCATAGGAAAAATAAAATTCCCTTTCATGTTGGGTCTCTGTCAAATAACATTACATCATGGATACTGTTTCCCACGGGAGATCATACTGCGCCTGAGAATGGCTACCCTAAAGGAGGATGTTGTCACTGTCACCTCAACATGCTATTCTAGTGGGACTGTGTCCCACCCTATTCTAGGGACAGGGATATCTTCCAGGCATTGAACATAACCAAGGTTTGCCATGACTGTGGGAAAGGTTGCCAATCCGGAGGAATGAATTTTATGAGAAAACTGACATGTACATATTTACTTCGAGGCAAGATAAGGATTCCTTTTATCTTTTAAGCATTCTGAATGCCTGCTTTTTTATCCCCGAGACTATGAACTTATTTTTGGTATCCAGAAGAAGTGCACGTTTTTGCAAGAAACTGCATATTTTTCTGTCTAGTTTTGACTGTTCAAAAAAATAATCACTGAATACTATGCTGAGAAACTCAGAACTTATGATTAAACATTAGAGATAATCACAGTAAAAGGCTTTCCTAACAAGCAGTGGTGCCGAAGTTTAGACTAATTCTAGAAATTAGTGCAAAGAACTTCACCGAGAACATCTGTCCAAGGCGAGAACTGGGCGCCATGAGACATTTTCTTAGTTTTGAAAATGACATTCAAAAGATAGCAAAGTAAAGAATGATACAAGAAACACCCACATTCCCACTCCTCCAAATTAAAAGCTACTCATTTTTGCTTCATTTATTGGGAAAGGTTTGCCTTCTACATGAACATTTAAAAACTCTGTCTGGAAAAACTGCTCTTTAGCCTGTGCCAGAAGAAAAGGAGTGGGAGAGAAAAGAAGTTGGTTGTGTGCAGAATAAAAACACAGAAAGAAAAGAGGGAGGTAGAAGAGAAAAAGACGGGGGAAAGAGTCCTGGGAAAAAAGATCGTATTAAAGATGTCTAGTTAAAATTCAGGAGTCCCTGGGCCATGAGCCCCTTCTCATTTCCACCTGACTCAGGGGATATCACTGGACTCATCACTCTGCTATGGATGGCAGGAGGAACGTCATTTCTTTAGGTTGTCCAGTTTGTAGACAGTCAGTGGTACATGATGCTCGCCTATGTTCCTCTCTAGGACTGTTGCTAGCAGGTGTAGTTTTTCCTCTTTGATTTCTGGCTCTATTTTAATCTATTTTTTCTTAGTCTAGCTAAAGCTTCTTCTGTTGTCTGGGTCTTTTCCATTGATCTTTTCTACTGTTATTTCACCATATATTTCACTTATTTTGCTTAGATATTTAGCATTTGCTTCATTCTGTTACCTTTAGTGTTAATTTCTTCCTCTCCTAGGTAGTCTGTATGTTTAGCCAAACTTGTCCTATGTTGTATGTATGTTCGGCTAAAGTTACTCTTTGATGATAGAGGCATTTATGGCCTAAAATCCCTTTTAGGTATACTTAATCCTGCATTCTGCAAGTTTAAGGTCGCTGTGCTTCAGTTTTTGCTTCTCATTGGATAATCATTCTTTCGATTATATCTATCTTTGACCCATTTGATTGAGGACTATCCTTTTTAATCTCTGTGTATTTATGAATTTTCTGGAATTCTTTCTATGATTAATTAGTAGTTTCATTCTGCTCTAGTCAGAAAAGAGGATTGATAAGATTTTAGGTTTAATAAACATGCTAAAGCTTGTTCTCTGCCCTAAAATATGATCCTCCTAGAAGAATGTGTGCTCTGTTGCTGTTGTGTGGAATGTTCTGGAAATGTTAATTCTATTTATTTTGTTGCCTCATGTTTAATTCGTGGCTCAGAATCTATTCTTAGGTATTCTTTGTCCATAATTTCCTGTTCTTATACTATGCTAGTCCAGGCTTTTTATCTTCTTTATTAAATTTTATAAATTATATTGCTAAAAATTGCAAATAGCCAGGCAATGATGGTGCACACCTTTAATCCCGGCCCTCAGGAGGCAGAGACAGGAGGATCTCTGAGTTCAAGGCGAACGTGGTGTACAGAGTGAGTTCTAGGACAACCGGGGCTACACAGAGAAACCCTGACCCTACTTGAAAAAAGGAAAACAAAAACAAGAAAAGTATTTTACAAATTAAAAAAAAAATTCAGACACCAAAATTAACTAGACTCAAAATCGTTGCATATCGAAAAACTCCTATTCGCTTGCAATAGCCATTTGGAATACAGCTGTGCAGCCTTACGTTGGATTACACTCTTTTACTCTCACAAATATTTTGTGCACCTTTCTACTACCAAAAACAAAAACCCACAACAGAGTTAGAGCTAGAAAAACAATTAACTTTATACCCTCTTTCATAACTCGTGCCCGTTACCTGCGCAATCCCCTAACATTTAGTCTTTCTTATTCTCTTTTTACATGTTATACCGTGCTCACATGTACGTTCTTCTGCACATATACATGTATGGTTGGCTGGATTCTGCATATGAGGGAGAATGTGGAATTTGTTTTCTTTCTGAGATTGCGTAACCTTACTTGATACTATAAGTATATCCACTTTCCTACAAATTTGGTGATTCCATTTTTCTCTAGAGTTTCTGAGACAGGCTTCAGGCCAACCTATAGTTTCCTCATTTCAAAAGCCAAATGGCTGCTCTTATACCTCAAGAGTTTCATGAGTTTCTTCTAGAACTTTCTGAGCATGAAGATTATAAATGAGGATTATCTTTTCTTCGAGGATATAGCTTTGTTCTAGGTTGATTTCCTTAATTACGACTAATGTACTCCACACTATTAAATTTTATTCCAATGTCAATTTTCGCATTTTTTATTCCTGTAGTTTTCAGATTTGTCTAACATGAAATCTTCATAAATTCTTTTATTGTCTTTTCATTTTTATTTTATTTATAGTTATTTAGTCTACATGTGTTAACTCCTCATAGTCTTACAATTTCTGTTTTCATAAACTGTTGATGTGGGATTCCTTCTGTATGCTGTAAATATGGCTGCACAGAATATAGCTAGGTGGAAAAAACTAAACTAAAGGCAGGGAGAAAGAAGGCAGAGTCAGGGAGACGCCATGTAGCTGCCAACGGAGAAAGACACGGGAACCCTACCAGTAGGCCACAGTCTCGTGGTGATGCATTCATTAGTAGAAAAGGGTAATTTAAGATGCAAGAGCTGACTAGGAATACACATAAGCTATTGGCCAAACAGTGTTGTAAAATCCAGTTTCGGGTCTGGGAAGCGGGAAAACTAATGAGCCGTCTCCATCTACAAACTGTTAGTCAACTAGCCCCACTTTACTATTTATATTGTTGGTTTTGTTCTCTAGACAGAACCATGATACTGAGCTGTGTTGTTATGTATTTCTTCTGTCCGGCGTGCTTTTTAAGGCAAGCTTGAGGAAGCATAAACAATAATCATATCAATGTGCTTATGTTACAGCCCCAACAACAAATTGAACTTCCAGCCTCAGTTTATTTCTTATCTTACAAAAAAAAAAATACCTATGCAATAGAGGGGTACCAATCATCTGCTGCCCTTGCCTGCCACTTTTGCAAGGGCTGCTTTGTTGCCTCTATATCAGTCGCAGGAAGAACCCCAACTTCGCCACGTTCCACATACCCGAGTACTGAGCTAGAACCGAAGCGTACTGCAGGGCAAATTTACTGCTCTGAGTGCTTATACAAGAAGAAAAGAGAGCTGAAAATAAATGAGCTAAGCAACTCAAGTAAGAGAACAACAAAATAAACACAGAGAGAGGAGAAGGAAGGAAACTATAAAGATAAGAGTGAAAATCAATCAAACGCAAAACAAATATACAGTAGAGGAATCAGCTAAGGGAAAAGTTCACGTGGGGGGTAAAAACTAATAACAGGGACATGCTGAGGATCTTTGGAAAATATGAAACGGCACAAATAAACAATCTTAAAAATGAAAAATACGATAAGTAGATAATACAGAGACTTTAAAAGAAAAGAGCCGAAATAAGCGTTTTTCAGACACATTAAAAACTTGGGTAAAATGAAAGTCTCTCAGAAGGACTGAAGCTTAACCACTGACTCAAGAAACAAAAATAGATAGCTCTCTTCTGCTTTTTAAATTTAATTAAAAATCATAAACACATACTTCAAAAAGCTGATTCCACATTAATTCATACGTTATTAATATATAAAGTCAAAATGTGTGTGTGTGTTGTTATTTGGCTTTAACTGAGTTGGTTTGCAACTCTTTAAAATGAATTTTTTAAAGGTTTACTTCTTCCCCACATATACAATTTCTTATGTGTAGTTTATGCAAATGTTCTAGAAGCTAAAACCTATGTAATCGTACTTTAGGATGGGCCAATGTTCACAACTCTTCTTTGGAGGTTTGAGAACAAAATTTACTGTGTCATGGACTACATAGCTTGCATGTTAAGCTTGTTAATGATGTTGACCAAATTTTTATGTAGTCAAAGAATTGTTACTTGGTTCACCAATAACTCTAAAATTCAAGAATTCTAAATTTTCTAAATTCTTATACTCCTTTTGTAAATGTGCCTATCATGAGCCTTAAATGTTTTGAAACTTTACTGTGATGTCCAAACACAGTATATCTGAAGAATTAAGTTTTCATGACTAGAAATCCTCCTTATGCTTAGTGATTTCTGCCCACCCCCAACACCATTTTGAGTGGCACATGTGAAGATTTTTTGGTAGATTTGGATTTCATAGCTTTTCCTCTTCTTTTACTTATGACCTCTCAGTGTATGTATATTTTAGTCACTTCTCTTCATCTTACTAAACAATAAATGCCTACTAAATACCAAGTCTATTGAATTTATAATAATTACTATTACTGGTAAATATAGGATTATGGCTATAATATTTTTTTACTGCAACTGATTTTGCAATTTTTGCTAATACTCTTTCTCATCATTCTCATTCTCATCTTTTTCTTCCTCCTTTCCTTCTGTCTTCCTTCCTTCCTTTCTTCTGATCTGATTGGTATTTATCTTTTGGTTGACGGGAAAAATTGTTCAGTAGTTATGATCACTTGATGGTCTCCTAGAGGACCTGAGTTTGGTTCCCAGCATCCACATCAGTCAGGTCATGACCAGCTCTAACTCCATTCATTGTCAGGAGATCCAACACTTTTTTCTGACCTGCACAGGTACTTGTATACATGTGGCAAACATCCACACAAACATACACATAAACACAGATTCAAAATAAAATCAACCACCAAAATTAAATAAATAAGGTCAACTGACAGTAATATCTATAAAAGTTACTGGGGTGAGGGGCCAGAGAATGGCATAAGAGAAGGTGGTGTTCCCTAACCATGCAGTTAGGAAAGATGTATTGAAGAGGCGGCATCTGAACAGAGACGTGATTCTGCTGGAAGAGTGTGAATCTGAATAGCATGAAACTATTTAAAACTTATATTTTTATCCTAGCTGACAAGATCAGCTAAAAAAAAAACCTGTGTAAATAGAGAAATTGAGGCTGAGGTATGAAATCTGTGGAGTTTCAACATGGGCAGCTCAGGTTGAAAATTTTAAAACCATTATAGAGAATTTACACCTAAGGAAAAAATGTGTAAGTGGGGGAGGAACATTAAGAAATATTGAACATAAAATCATGCCATGAATTTTACTTAACATAAATAACATAAATAATACATGGGTATAAGGTTATTTTATTTAAGACAGGTGCTGTAATACTTGAGTATTCTAGTTGAAAAATTGTTGGCAAACTTTTTTTCTGCTGCCAGCCCACAAACAACGACATGGAGATTTATTATTAATTATAAAAGTTTGGCCTTAGCTTAGACTTATCCCATTAGCTCTTATAACTTTAATTAACCCATATTTTTATTCATCTATGTTCTACCACGTGGTTTTTACCTCCCTCCCATTTTGTGTGCCCGACTCTTTCTGCGTCTCAGTGGTGTCTCCTGCACACCTCAATTATCCCTCCTCTGTCCAGAAGTCCTGCCTAGGGATTGACCATACAGCTTTTTATTTTGCCGGTCACAGCAATGTATCTTCACACAGTGTACAAATATCCCACGACAGAAGACAGGCGAGATGATGCCACAGTGGGAGAGGACAGGAGCACATGGAGGAACGAGACCCTTGGTCTTAGCAGAGGCCAGCATCATCCTAAGGGAGGCTGACGAATGTGCCGGGGCCGAGATGAAGTCACCTCCTCTGAATGCTGCTCTTTTCTCAAGAGAATAATGAGTGAGGTCAGCAGCTGATAGCGAAGAACGGAAGGTGGAGTTAGATGTTTGGTGACAGAGGGGATGATAAAGCTTGCCTTCCCAGAGATGAGGGAAGAAAACCCACCAGGGAAATGCAGCGTGTCTAATTACCGTTCCCTTTCTTCCTTCATTCAATGGCTCCTGGCCCATCTGGACCATAGACCATCCAGGTCCTTGGAAACCTGGGATCCTTAGAGCACCTACACATGTTTCCAATTGAGGCGTGTTTCCCATCATGTGTTAGAAAACTTGCTTCTTCCTAGCTTGGGTAAAGTTACACTGATGTTCTCAGTAACACATGCATCCTTCCCTCAAGAGGAGCATCCTCTTTATGGGGTTGACCAGAAACAGGAGAGGGACAACAAGTCATTATAGCAGCACCAATGGACTGAAGTTTTATCTTTCAGATGCCTCCTTTCAGATGTGTCTGAGACGTCTCACTGATGAGACAACTCTCAATGTCCAGTGTTGGCTTGACTGTCCAAAAAAAAAGTGTCTTTGAAACTATTTAAGGAACTCTGTAATGAGCAGCCCACCATACATACTAGGTTTAAGAGCCTTTGGGAGCCCCCTGAGGGTGTTTGCATCACTTACCACATCAAATTTACTTAGGTTCAAAATTAGATCTCACACAAAAAGTCAGCGCAGTCACCTAAACCAATAGAAAAAGACGACAATAATAATAGTAATGTCCTTTACTTTTTTTATTTGTGCCAAATTCTAGCAGGTTTGAAGTAAACAGGTATCCATTATTTCACTGAAGCTATGTGAAAACATAGTTTTCATGGAAAATTTTTTTGATTTAAATAATAAACAGATTTGATATTTTTCTGTTAGGAGATAAAGGACGGAAATCGAAGGCTTGGCATACAGCTCAGTGCCTTACTGGCCTGCCATAAACAAAGCTCTGATATTCGATGATGTAGAAAAAATTGTGAGATGAGGCAGAGCTGAAATACACAGTGAGCAGGGGAGGAGAGGATGCAGTGAGTGACCCAAAGAGGGGAAGAAGGAGGGAAAGAAAATAAATGGCCAGAAAGAGCAATTGTGGGGATGGTATCAAAGGCCCCTAAATGTGCTCTGAGTTGTTTATGGATATTTTACTTACCTGGACCCTCTGTAACTTAGCAGTGTAACATGAGAAAACGCCAAAGTCCTAGAAACCGCTTTGCACATTGATACAGATTGAAGTCAACAGAACCCATTGGCAAAATCTCATGTTATTCCCTTGGAAATATGATATTTGCCAGTTTTCCATTTGAGTTTCTTCACCGAAATCATTATCGTCATGATGTGGCCAAGTTGTCCCAAGCATTGAATGGTCACAATTGCAGATGGTATGACCAATAATGAAGGGTGATCTCATTCGGTTCATTGTAAACAAAATAAAGTTACACATACTATGAAAAATATGTTGCTTTAGTACACTTGAGAAACAAAGTAAGTTTTCTGTGTCTCTGTGTAGCAAATGGAACTCTCTATATACAACATCATGGGTCCAGGTGTAAAGATGTGGCCTGGGAAAGATCTAGAGCAACAAGTCACTGAAGCTGGAAACGCTTCTCTACCCAGCTCTGTGGGTCAGTGGGTCTGATGAAGAGAAAAGTGCTGTGTGAACAAGGGCAGGTAAGACCAACTTCCAGCCTCACACTTAGAACCAAGAACAAGCCTGTATCTGCTGATGTTAGCAAGAGCAAGCCTGTATCTACTGATATTAGCAAGAGCAAGCCTGTATCTGCTGGTGTTAGCAAGAGCAAGCCTGTATCTGCTGGTGTTAGCAGCTGGGCCTCTCCAGCATTGGAGGAGTTTTCTTCAGTAGGCAATGAAGATAAGAACTAGAAAACCCAAAACATTAGCATTTCAGCAGGCATGGGCATAAGACTCCTAATATCCTGTCTCTCGCTGGGGCAACATTAAGTAGGACAGGCCTAGTGAACTGTGCAAAAAGCTCAAGGAGGATCTTGGGGTTATTGCGGGAGGATGATGCTTGAGGAAGGCAGGACACTCTCTTACAGGTAGAGTCAATGCTCACAGTCCCTTACTGAAGTACTAAAGATATGAAGGTGAAATAAAATGTCTTTATTATATTTATGCAGAAAAGTTAATTCCCTCACTAAAGAACTTTAAAGGATCCCTGTAAAGAAGTTCTCCAAGAGAGAGAGAGAGAGAAGCTCAGGGGTTGAGGAATAGATCAGTGGGTAAGAACATTTACTGGGCAAGCAAGAGGACCTGAGTTCAAATCCCTATCATCCATATAAAAGTCCAATATGGCTGCACATGCCTGCAATCTCCCGTTCACTTGCAGAGACGGTGGATCCCCAGAGTTTGCTGACCAGCCAATCTAGCCATAGCAGTGACCTTCAAAACATAGGGTGAAGACACCACTGTCCTAATATCCTCCTCCAGTTGCATGAGCGTGCATAGACATGTGCATGTACATCTTCACACACTACAGGCAACACACACATACACACCATGCACATACCACATACACACAAAAATAGAAAATAGAACAAAATTTTAATATAGCAGCACAAACTGCTCAGTCATGGTATTAAATATGTTTTCCTCTTTTTTAAAAAAAGAATACAATTTTTTACACATCATAAACTTTTAGAAACTTAGCCAGGTGGTGTGGTGCATGTCTTTAATCCCAGCTTTCAGGAGGCAGAGACAAATAGATCTCTTTGAGTTCATGGTTAGCTTGGTCTACAGAGTGAGTTCCAAGACAGCCAGAGCTGTTGCACAGGGGAGCCCTGTCTCAAAAACAATTAAAATAAAATAAAAACTAAATTGAAGAATTCTGAAGAATTGTAGAAAAATGTTGCATTATCCCTAACCATATCTCTTTAGTAGCAAAATTAGCCATCTGGATAGATGGGAACATTGTTGAAAATTTGTAGAGCTCCCAAAAGAAAACTGTTTTATTTATTTGCTTGTTTGTTTGTCTTAAAGTGAATCTATGCACTTGGTTCCGTGAACAATTTAAGATTGAAAATATTACATTCATTTAATACATACTTACTTGCACAAAATATAAAAATCTTTAAATTAAGCTAAAATTATCATAAAATTTAGTGTGTCCTTGGCTTTTTAGGAAATGTTTTTTTCTACATGATCTCATTTGCTAATCACTACAACCTCATGAATGGGGAATTTTCCTATTTGATTTGTAAGGTGACAAAGGGTATAAAGAAATAGTTAACTTGGTCATATTATAAGCCTTGGTTATGGTTGGTTCTCCTGTATCTAAATGCTGTGTCTTTGTTATATTAATACGTAATCTGACATAACATAGTACTGTAAATGTGTGCCCAAATAACAAAGTAGG
The DNA here is from genome assembly GCF_014885135.2 of Alexandromys fortis. Classification (NCBI taxonomy): domain Eukaryota; kingdom Metazoa; phylum Chordata; class Mammalia; order Rodentia; family Cricetidae; genus Alexandromys; species Alexandromys fortis. Next base: position 5,051,165 of record NW_026067987.1, on the reverse strand, counting down.
AAATAACATAAAAACGATAAAAGGAGAAAAGCAGTTTGTCCATAGTGTCATCTGTCCTGCATGTAAACTACACATGAGTGCTATCTCTACATGACACTCAGGAGTCATCTGCCTTGTGGCAGCTGTGGGTTGCTGTGGTCAGGTCACTCCTTCATGTTTCCCTGGCTTCCTGGCGTGTTTCAGACTCATGGTTCTACTCTACTTGTCACAGTTTTTGGTCTCGAGTTAAACACATCCTCCAACTTAAACACATCGTGTTCTTCCTGAGAGAGATTTGCAGAGACCAAAATGGAAATAACCAGTGTCTTCTCTAATGAACCTAAATTAAATACATCCTGAGTAGAGAAGTAAGAGAATTCTGGGAGAGATGATAAATATGGAGGAGAAGAAATGAAGGATTTGAAGGTATCAATTTCACGAAATACTCCTCATCCTCACAATGAATCCTTTTGTCACTGAGGTTTTATTATTTGCAGTTAAATCCAAGATTATACATATGTAATCTACTTAACTCATTTTAATCCACTACTCCTCAATATTTAGCCAAGCAATAACCTTATAATAATTCTTTTAAATATTGTGAATCATCCTCAACTGAATCAAAGACCCAAAGACAACAGATGACATTGAGTGTCATCATGCTTCAGTAACTGACTCTCTGTTCCTTGCTGCTCAGACCAGAAATAATCACACTGAGGCTATATTATTTGCAATAATGTTTAGCCAAGAGCTTAAGCATATTTCTAGCTAGTTCTTATATCCTAAACTAACCCATTTCCATTAATTTGTGCATCATCATGAGGCCGTAGCCTACCAGCCAGTTTTGGCAGGCTCTGGAGGAGGAGTCTGTCTCTGTGGAAGCTACATGGCTTCTCTTTGATTCCACTTGCTTTCTCTCAGCATTCAGTTTAGTCTCCCTACCTAGCTCTATTCTACCATATCACAGGCCAAAGTGGCTTCTTTATTCATTAATCAATAAAAGCAACACATATACAGAAGGACTTCCCACATCACCACTGTGTTCATTAGTTTACATTTCTGTCTTCCTTTATGATGTTCTTAAAAAAAGGAAATATAATTTTTTTATTTTTCCTTTATTTAAAATAGTTTTTATGATTTCCTTTCCCACAACTCTTCTGAGATCCTCTCTAACTCCCCTTCCATCTGGAAGTATGACTTCTTACTCATTATAGCTCCAGTTCTTTGTATGATAGAGATGAATGGATGGTTAGGTACATGGATGAGAGGTTAAAAGGAGGTATAGAAAAATAGATGCATAACTGGGTGGATGGGTGATTGGAATAAAAAAAACATTGGATAGCTAGTATAGTTGATACCACATTTTTTCAGGGTTATAGAAAGGTATTTTAGAGGCTCAGTGAATTCCTGTGAACAAAGAACGGAATAAGCATAGTCTCATGTCCAGAATGGTGAATCACACCTTTAATACCACCACTTGGAAGGCAAAGACAAGTCGATCTCACTGAGGGTCTGGTCCACATAACAAATATTAGGCCTACACAGTAAGACTCTGTTTTCAAAACAAAACTAAAAGTTGTCCTTTTCCCATCTTTCCTGTTTTTAGACAACCTTGTTTATCCAGAAAATTTGCTAGTTAATATGAAGGAAAGCCTGCTGTATAGGTTGGTACTTTCTTAGGCTCTGAACAAATCTGAATAGCATGAGAGTTCAAAGCAAATCCATTTGATGGATACCAGTCCAATGCATGCCCAGAAAAAAGATCATTCCAACCTGAATTGTCAGGCAAATCCCTGGTAAACACTGAAAATAAAAAGTTTGTACTTATTTTTAAAGGCTAGACATTTAATTGTTTTCATTACTTCTCATATTTCTCATTAAATGTGTCTATAGCTGTTTCTAAAAATCGTAATTTTATACATTGCTATTTTCTTCATGAAATCCCAATAGGGAAATGGTGCAAACCTAACGACCTGAGATTCATTCCTGGAACCCGTGTGAAATGAGAGAAGTAACTCATGAAAGTCATCTGCCAGCCTTCACATGCACCTCCACATGCACCTCTACACTCACCTCCACACATACACCTCTACATACATCTTCACACGCACCTCTACATGCATCTCCACATGCACCTCTACACTCACCTCCATGCACACCTCTACATGCACCACCACACGCACCTCTACATGCATCTCCACGTGCACGTTCAGACTTCACATTTTGTCACACACAGAGACACAAGGGGGTACAGTAAATAAATAAAAATCTCAAATAAAAATTAACAGAGTAAGGCAAACATAAAGAACACATACTATTTTTGTTCTCAGCCAGGAACAGCACCCGCCCCCCTCTGAAAAGTGTGCATATGTGTTGCGGAAGATCCTTCCGCCCCTCCAACCAATAGCTGCTGAGATACCAGCCCATTGGGGCGTGGTCTCTCTCCCTTTAAAAAAGCGGCTACTTCCCTCTGCTCTCTCTCTTCACTTCCTGCTCCGGCCAGCGACTAGCCTCCCTTCCTGGTTGCACAGAGGGCTGTTGTCTGGGACGGTGATCTGTAAGTTTTTTCTTCTTTAAATAAATACCACCCTATTAATCATAATTCCAAACTGGCGTGGCATTGTTTGTGACTTATGCCTTCACATACATACAACATTTTTATGTCTTAACATCTAGTCTGTAAATTCAGTGTGGGTAAGTATTTCATCATTCCAGAAAGCCCATGATTTTCACCTCGAACCCCCATTATTGTTTTTATTTAGAAGCATAAGGAAGAATATTAGAAGAGATGGAGAAATTGGACAATGCCTGATCACTGTAGGCTCAGAACACAGGCTATGGAACTCGTTTCATCAGAATACCAGGAACTCTGATATTAAACAGTCTCCCCCAGAAATGGCTGCATAAACAAGACAAGAACAATAGCAATATCAAAAGCAAGTGACCGTGAACAGGGAGAAATTTCTAGGGATCCTACCCCTAGACAAAGAGCGACAAGCAACTGTTGACTGCTGGGAGAATTGACCTCTCCCAGGGATGAGCCCCTTTGTTGGATGTCCAATACAAAACTGTCAGCTTTGAAACCATATACATACAAGCAACAAAAATGGACTCAGCCGGCTCTATTTGTGAATATGCATGCATACACATACAATTACATACAGCAAATATATTCATGTGTAACCATAATATCCAAAGAAAAAAGAGGCTGTCAAATTGAGACTGGAGACATGAGAATGTTTCAAGGGAAGATAACTGGGGAGGGCTGGAGGGAGGAAAGGGGAGGGAGAACTTCTGTGATTATTTCAATTAAAATCATTTTTTAAAAGAACAGAAGTACTTGAGAGTTATCTATGGCGGGGGGGGGGAGCTGCTGACATTCCTATGCAGACAGTGATACCAATTCTTGTGAAGATTAATTATATGGGGGGGGGGGGGGCAAGCAAAGCAGACAGATAGGAAGGAAGACTCACAGGAGCACTAAGAAATGCCGGGTACTCACCGTTGCCCCAGCATGAAGAACCAGGAGGCAGGTAACTGTGCCAGTCATGGCTGCAAAATCAGAAAGGAAGTGCGTGTTTTCCCACCTTTAGCCAAATTACAGAAGTGTGCCATTTCCCTGGGTTAGCAGAGCACTGGGCCAGCATACATGACTTCTGCTTTAGCTCCTCTACCTCTTGAGAGAAACAGCATTTTCAGTGAAACTGTGAGCTTGAAAGGGGTTCAGAGATTGGTGATTTGGGGGAAGGAGGGAGGGTGAAAAGAAGGGAGGGGGACGGAGGGAGTTGAGCTGAAAAAGCCTATGTAACATCTGAAATTCAGGTGCCATTACCAGGTCAGAAAAAGTTTTGAAAGTTTAAGTACTGTGACACATTTAGGAGCTGAGGTGACTTGACATCAAAAAAATACCTATGGGTTATTAGCTGTAGTACAATAGAGTGCGAGAAATTGCAGAAGCAATGGAGAATCTAATTGCAGTAACAAATGAATGTAAAATTTCTAGTGAAGCTGGCATAATAGACATTATGTTTGTGATTAATACTCAGGAAACAGTATAGAGTTTATCTTCCTGGACAGGAAAAGGCTTTCTTCATATTCTGTGTCAGGAATCTGAGAACTTTCTTTCTCTTGGCTTCGACTTTTCCATTAGCTGCCTTTCTTGGACCTGTGGCCAAATACCTAGCAGGAAGCAGTTTTAGGGTGTAAGGATTTATTTGGGGGATGATGGGAAAGATGAAACAGCAGGGGGGGGAAGATAATATTGTGGTGAACGAAGTCCTATGTATATGTGTTGCTATTATTGGTTAATAAATAATGCTGATTTTGGCCAATGGCTTAACAAAGTTAAGCCAGGCTGGAAATATGAACAGAGATGTAAAGAGAGAGAGAGAGTTGGCAGAGATGATGAGAAGCCATGTAACTGCCACAGGAGACAGATGTCTCCACCAGAACCCACTGAAACTTTGCCGATAGGCCACAAACTCATGGTGATGCACATATTATTGGAGATGTGTTAGTCTAGGACATGAGAGTTAGATAGAAATATGATTAAGCTGTTGGCCAAACAGTATTGCAAATAATATAGTTTCTGTGTAATTATTTTGGGTCTGAGCAGCTGGGAACAAGCAAGCATCATCCAACTACAGATTGGTGCCCACCATCTGGGGCATAGATCCACATAAGACCAAAAAAATCTTAAAATAAAAAAAGAGGGCTTCTAGACCCACAGAAACAGGGATTAATTGGAGTTTTTAGGTATCTGTGGAATTTTAGATAGGCTCTATTTGCTGGCAGCAGACAGACACAGTTCCTTTAAGAGAGGTCTTCCTGATTCAGCAATAGCAGCAAAAAAAAAAAATCTCATGTGGTTTCAAAATAGCAGCTTCCTCATTCGTACTGCCAGCACGAACTCTGGCTCTTCTAAATGGCCAAACATTCAAATGGGGTTTGCGAGCAGAATGGTACAACTTGCTTAATGGCAACATAGACCCACAGTGTGCCTGAAAATGCAGCTGTGAACATGGCTCTCAGAGGCAGAAAACATGCATCCACTGTGTTGGACTGGGTGGAGCCAACAGGCAGGACCGTAGAGTTGGTTCTAGCCATACCTGCTTAGAATTTTTTTTAAAAAAAAGCGCTACTGGTCAGAAGGTAAAGATACGCAATGAAGATAGATTCAGATGAAAAAGACCTTTAGGAAGTGGGAGGTCCTTGGACTCCCCACAGGGCAGGGAACCCTGACTTCTCTTCGGGCTGGAGCTCTTGATTAAGGTATTTTGTTTGTATAGCTCATTTAAAAATATAATGTATAATTAAGAAATATAGGTTAATAGAGAGTCATCTATAATGGTCATGCTTGTAGTCAGTTAGGTTTTCTAGATGTACAGAAATAAATTTCAGATGGACACATATTCTTGAGATCTTTCAAAGACTACAGAATATGACATTTCCAAGATACAAATGAGGAGCAGAAGGAGGGAGAACATGAGCAAGGAAGTCAGGACCGCGAAGGATGCACCCACACACTGATACAATGGGGCTGATCTATTGGGAACCCACCAAGGCCAGCTGGACTGGGTCTAAAAAAGCATGGGATAAAACCGGACTCTCTGAACATAGCGAACAATGAGGGCTGATGAGAAACCAAGAACAATGGCACTGGGTTTTGATCCTACTGCATGTACTGGCTTTGTGGGAGCCTAGGCTGTTTGGATGCTCACCTTCCTAGGCCTGGATGGAGGGGGGAGGACCTTGGACTTCCCACAGGGCAGAAAACCCTGACTGCTCTTCAGGCTGGAGAGGAAGGGGGAGGGGAGCAGGGGAGGGGGAAGGAAATGGGAGGCGGAGGCAGGGAGGAGGCAGAAATTTTTAATAAAAAATAAAAAAAATGTTTTAAGAACCTAGGACTTTTCATGACAGTGAGACACATTTGCTTCTGGCAGCACCAATCTACTTCAAGAGGATGATGGGCATTCTCTTTTTACGGAGTCTGTTAGCCATTTGGGCAAGAAACTTCTCTTGCCTGAACTGCTTAACTGGACTTGCAGGATCTGCAGAAAAAGTGACTACTGAAGTATCCTTAAGAAGCTGAGACAGTCCTTAGGGATTCCTGCTTCATGAAAGAGTATGCCAGACATTCTACAGGACACAGAAGAAAGTGACAGACGAACTGCCACTTTAGGTGGAACTGTCTGAAATTTTCTGCTTCATGGAAAAGTCTGCTGGATATTATGGGCCGGTAGGTTAAAGATAGGATGCCATAATGTTACAGAAGAACTTTGGGTGACTGTGCTTAAACTATTGCAAAAAATATCGTTTCTGTTTGATTATTTCATGTCTGAGCAGTCAGGAACAAACAAGCAGCATCTGCCTTCAATATTGCATCCAGAGATAAGCATGGCAAGACTAAGAAACCTAAAGGCCTGCCACCAAGTGAGACTCCCTTCCTCCATCTAGACCATGCCTAAAGGCCCAACTCTAGATGGGGACCAAGTATCCCTCTGAGGGACATTTTGCATTTGAGTCATGTCACCTTTCTCCTGAGATATGCCTTTATCATCTCTACCCATCAGCAAAAGAAACAAAAAGGAGACAGAAGTACATCTGTGTCTTAAAAGTCTTGGCTCAGAAATGACATGCATATTGCCTGTGCTTACATTACACTAATGGTCACAGGATGACAGTTACTGCAAAGGACTGAGATTTGTCAGGCAGCACATACCTGAGGAGAAAAGGGCATAAATTTTGGTGAGGTTTCTCTCTGAAGGTCCATAGCACTAATTTTTAGATGTGGATGCATATATGCATGGTCTTTATATCCTTTTGATTAAAGTGTTTTAAGAACATATTTTTGACTGATTTGGCATCAAAATCAAAGTCATAAGTAAAAGTTAGACCCACTGATGTAGAGAGCTGGTTTCTTTTTCACTTTCTGGGTCTTTGTCTTTCTTTAGAACTTCATAGAAAATATGATCCTTCTCATCTCAAAATTATCAGTGTCTTTCTGGGTCTTCTTTCTCCTAGTGACCTCCATTCCTCCATGAGATATCTTAGTAGTTCTAACCCAACTCAGGTCTTTCAAGGTCCTTTTTGTTTCTCCCTCTTCAGGTAGTCTTTGAGGATAGCTCCCTACGTGATTGTTGGATTAATGCATACCCTGTTCCCACATATCACCAACACTATCAGAATACCAATAAATATTCTACAAATACTTGCTTTATGAGTAAATGAATGAGATGACAATTTCGGTAAATAAGAGTATATTGCCCTGAAGATAAGTCCATGTGAAATGCTTGGAAAACAACTTTTAAGTATTGAATCCTTTCTCATACTATCTGTTTGCTATCTAATGAGTAATTCTATTTTAAATAAAAATATTTTATATTGCATATCCGCAAGCTAGTGTAAATCACAACAAAAACAATAAAGATTAAACTTTTTAACCCTACCAAGTTTCTAGTCTGGATATAAATGTTTGTGTGCTCTCTACTTGTTACTAAAAGATGTGATATTTTTAAAGTGCTTTTCCACTCATTTAGATTTTACAATATTTAAAAATCATTGCTTTGCAAGTTTTGCTTTTCCTTTAAGGATTTTTCAACCTGAAAGTTTAGCAAATGAAATATATATACAGCTCATGAACATATTTTAAGACTTTTGGAAAACACTTAAAACAAAAGCTATTTTGAGGATTAGGAAATAGCTTGTCTGAGGACTGCCAAGTGCATGTGGGCTAACTAACCTCTTTGTGGGATGCAAGGAAACAGAAAGGCAAAGACTCCAACCTTCTCAGTTCAAGGTTACCGGAGAATGTGAACACAAAGCGTTTCTCTTCCTGTTAACACAGACCATAAAAGCAGTGTCTTCTTTCACTTAGAACAATTTAAGCACATGCAAGCAGACTCTGACCTGTTTGCCTCTTAGTTTCGCAGGGAGGGTCCTGGATGGATTCTGACCCCTTTTCCTCCTTCCCAGTGTTTTATTGTGTATTTAATGAGGCATGGATACCTGTGCAACCCACTGTCTACTTTTAAATGAAGGGGAGAGAAGGGAACACCAGATGCTTTCTCCACCGTGACTGATGCTATTGCAGTGTCTGGGTGTCCCTTTCACAGCAAACTGAAGGAAGGAGAGTTCTTCACACAGGACACAGGACATCTAAACACCCTTTTTAAAAATAGGCGAAGATGGAAGAAGAGTAGCTGAGTCCAGCCAAAGGATGAAGACAAAACAAGCCCATAGGCCAACATGCTTTTTCCTTAAGGATTGGGAACCTTATTCTCTAGAGACTATGTATTAAAATTAATGGTTGTATTCTTTATTTAAAACTCAGAACCCCAATACCATTTTGTTTCTATTAAATCTGTTTACCCATGGAAAGGCGTTATAACCTGTAATCCTAGCACTTGGGAGGCTGCAGTAGGAGGAATGCAGTGAGTTCAAGGCCAGCCCGGACTTCGTAGTAAATTCCAGGCCATCCTAGGCATTTGAAATTAAATACTGCTTCAGTAAGAAAACGGGAGGGAGGAAGTGAGAGAGGGAGGGTGGGAGGAAGGAATTTAAGGGGTGACTGCTTACAGAAATAATTTATTACATAACTGCAACGGGAATTTTAGGTTAACCAAATATAGTATGGCCAGTGCCCCACCTGGAATACTTCCTACTTTGTTCTTAGCACATTGGATCATGTCAAAAACATAACTGCATGGAGAAGTAAAGATTTTCCAGGGGTGGGCACGAAAGTCAGAATTAGAATATTAGGGTAACATGACTATAGAAGAGAGTAAATATGAATCCAGACTCCATTTTCCTGACTGAAAAGAAATTCACCTGTGAGAGCAAGACTTACCCCCACAGCAGTCAGAAAGCCAACATGGAGCCTGTCTACCTCTCTCATACCCATGTTTCTCCTACAGGGCACCTGGACAAAAATCTTTCTGAAAGAATGTAGCCAAGATTTTACAAAAGAATCTCAGAGCACCAATAATCCAAACTACTCATCAGGATCTAGACCCAGGCATCAAAAAATCTTTACTCAATGTTACTAAGAGTATTAAACTTATCCAATATTCTATTAGAGAGAAAATATGTGTGTCCCCAATATGCCATTATATGTGTGTGTGTGTGTGTATGTGTGTGTGTGTGTTTTGTTAATTTTGTAAATTGGAGAGTAATATGTAAAGCAAGAGGATAGAAGAAAGCCAAGTGGTTATGTTCTATTTATTTCCAATTTTCAGATTGTGATGAAGCTCTGCTCACAAACCCATAAATCATGGCTACTGTACATAGCAACAAAGTCATAACAGGACAGAACTATTAATAATTTATGAAAAGTATATTCAAAAACTGGCCCAAAGCCTACAGTAATATTCTCATCAAAAGTCTTCAATGTTAGCACTCTGGAGGCAGAGGCAGGCTTTGTGAGTTCGAGGCCAGCCAGTCTACCAAGAGAGTTCAAAGACGGACAGAGAACATCCAGGGCTACACAAAGAACACCTGTCTCAAAAAAACCAAAAACATATAGGTAGTTCAGCCTCTTTGAAAACGGCAGTAGTCTAGCCTTGCTTTGTCTGAGGAGGACCCAGCCTCCAGGATCTCACTGTGACCTGATAACCTGAAATCAGAGCCAAGGTTTAGGTCAAGTGAAGGAGGAAGAAATCCAAGCCAGATTATCTGTCCTGCATGTTTAACCCCGCCTCCCATTTTCCTGTAAATGGGACTTCCTTCCTCAAGAGCATCTATGCTAACTACAATTTCCTCATACTTACACATTACCTAGCACACTTCTAATCTAATCAGGTATTAGTATTTTGATGTTTGGGTGTTAATTTTGCTATCACTAAACGAATACCTGAGTTTTAAAAGGTGAGGGTTAAAAGACACTAAACTACTGCAGCAAACCTAGAAGAAAACTCTCATAAGCTCAAAGCCATGGGAATTCATTTCATGCATATGCCACAGTCCCGGGACCACTTCCCTCCATCTACAAGTCTGCATCCTCCAGAAATGCAGCACCGTCTCCATCCAGCTAACAGACGCTGAAGGAGAACAGAGGGGACCAGTCTTTTATGATACAAGCCACTCAGTGGAAAGCTGAGAGATGAGAGGTGAGATTTGGGGGTTATTTGCTTGTCTATCAAGCAGAAGGACTAGACCTGAGGAGGGTGCTAAAGCCACAACCACTCTTAAACCTAGAGGAAAACATATCGAAGTACAGAAACAATGCTACGTACTCTAAATGTCTCCATAAATCCTGACATTAAAAGCTCATAATAATTAGCAAAGATAGTTGAGTGTAAGTTACACAGAAGGATTTTGAAAGCTCCAAGGCATTGCCATCTTCTAAATGCAGTGGGCCACTTGGCAGTTGTATGCAAGTCAAGGCATTACTAAAGCTAACCTATCTACAGGATGGAGGGGGTGGTACATAGGGATTGAATCTACCAGGGCCTAAGCACACACTCTAATGTAGGCCTGCATGATCAGTCCCCTGCTTAGCTTAGCTCTTAGATCTGTCAGTGAAGATTGTTCATTCCCTTGACACACGCGTTGCTCAAGGCACCACAATAAGCAGCTCTTTCTATTTGGATAAGCATAACGGTTATGCCGTGTTTTCAATGTCCTCTGTGTTGCGGGAGTTAACAAAATAAGGTGATAGGCACTTTATTTTACAGCTGTAAAATCTGCTACTACCTGTCTCAGCTAGGGCGAGTTTCTTGTCAAGCGCATCTCTAACTTCTTCCTTTCGGGTTCGTGTGTGTGCCTGCGTGATTTTCGCGGGCTTTGTTTTCATGGTTTTGCTTTGCTGTCTCCCGAAATAGATCATGTCTACAAGATTGGGTCTTGGTCTCCTCTCTATGACCAAGATTCCGCGTAGACAAAGCAAAACCTGCCGCAGTCCTGGTCTAATTAAAGCCTGACCAAACGAGCACGTAGTGAGCAGTGTGCACTCAAATCCGCAGGCCACCCACCAAGCAAGTGGAAAAGAAGACGCCGGGTCATCCCGTAGAGAACTGGATGAACCTTCGGAGAAAACAGGAGATAGCGTGTTTTGCAGCACACAAGCCCCGTGTGTGCTAAATATTGTTGTGTGCGTGACTCTAAAGAGAAAGATAGCAGTCTGTCATCTGTAGGGCAAAGTGGCTTTTCTCCATTGCCCCACCCAAAAGTTCTGAAAGAGTAATTCTAGGAAGAAGCAAAGGGAGAAAATGATTTAAAAGAAAGAAAAAAAAAAAACATGGTCATTTGAGGATGACTGAAGTTTTCCAACTGAGCTTTAAATATGTTTAAATAAAAAGGTTGTCTGGGTCTAAATGGATTTCAAAAGATGAAAAGCCGTTCTCTAATCTCTTCTAATGCTCTAGACATATTTTTACTTAACAAAATTCCTCATTAGTTTTTAACTATTAGTTTAACTTTTTGCCAACTGGAAGCAAGCAGAAACTTGCGGATGTGCTGCAGATAACTGATTCTCAAATGGGAGTTGGTAGGAAAATATCAGCGCCTCAGCAGAGATAATGGCACTAGGAATGTGTAGTTTGGAAAAACTCCCCAGGCTGATGCTATGACTCCTCCACGCTCATCCTCGTTTAGAACTACTGTGAGCTATTACTTCAGAGCAGAGCAAACTGCTCTCCTGTGGAGGAGCCAGTGCATCAAAATGAGATGTTTTCGCTTCCCCTATGAAGTTATGAAGGAGCAAGGGATGGTCAGGAAAAAAGAAACAGTCAAAGAAAGGAAATTGCTTCAGTAGACAAGCACAGGAGGGCCATAATTGAATGATTCTTCCTTTCTTTCCCATGGGTTTTCTGTTTTTGAAGCTTTGTGCAGATAGATAGATAATAGATAGATAGATAGATAGATAGATAGATAGATAGATGCATAGTATGTTGAACATGGTCCCTCTCATGCCTTTTACCCTCCTTTTCCTTACTTTGCCTTCTCGTTTTGTGCATAGATAGATAGATAGATAGATAGATAGATAGATAGATAGATAGACTGTATATTGAACATGGTCCCCCTCATGCCTTTTACCCTCCTTTTCCTTACTTTGCCTTCTCGTTAGTTCCTCTTGCCACCAAGGATGGAGTTTTTATTATTATTTCCTTAATTTTTGAGATTTAATATAATTGCATCATTTCCCCTTCCCTTTCCTCCATCCAAATTCTTCCATATACTCCTCCTTGCTCTTTTCAAATTCATGGCCTCCTTTTTCATTAACTGCTGTTACTTGCATATATATATAAATGTATGCATATATATTTCTAAATACATAACTACAATCATAGACAGTTATGCTTCTACTTTCATGTCATGTACATTTGTACACACATACACACAGAACATGTTATACATATTTAGTCACATGACTTTATATATCTCTATAAGATATAGGAAACAAAAAAGAGGAAACAAAGTATTTGTCCTTCTGACATTGCCTTAATTCACTTAATACAATTATCTCCAGCTGTATACATTTCTCTACAAATGACATGACTTTGTTCTTTATTACTGAAAAACTCTGTTATGTATATATGCCGCATTTTTATCCATTCCTCTATTGTTGTGTATCTAATCTGATTCCATAACTTAGCTATTATGAATTATTCTGTAATAAACATTTGGTGTATAAGAATTTCTGAGATAAGTTGGCTCGGGGTCCTTTTTATCAATGCCCAGAAGCGATATAACTAGAACCTATGGAAGATGTATGGAGCTCTTATACACTGCTGGAACAAAGGTAAACTAGTCCATTCACTATGGAAATCAGTATGGAGACATCTCAGAAGACTAAATATTTCCTCCATATCATTATTCCTTTATCCATTAGGAGTTGAACATTATTTCGATTGAGACGCTTGAAACGGGAAGATTGACATAAAGTAGATTTTATTCTGCCAAGAAACCTGAAAGTGGGCAATTAAGGCTGACACGGCAGATTCAGAAATCCAGTTTCATCTGGATCTTCCTTGCCAAGGACAGTGCTACTATCTGCTAGCAGCCTTCAGTTTGCCATCTACCACACTTCTGATGCTTCAGACATCACACGTACATTCTAGGGAACTAGTGAGAGAAAAAAGGCAAACCCATGAGCGTTATCTTTAAAAAATAGACGTGGGAAGAGCCTTCCAAATTTCCCAATGAACATTTCTCATCAAGGTGTAATCAGACTTGGACAACAAAGTCTTAACTTCACCCTGCTTTGTCTTGCTGGCTTTGTGAGGAAAATCTTCAACCATGGTAAAACTCATTCCCTCTCCTCTACAAACCTACTCCACATGAACATGGGTGGAGAAAAATACATGACATCAGCTTGCCAACTCATAGCCATGGATCCAGTTTCAGTGAGAAAAACAGAAACAATCAGAAACTCCATAAGCTCGGTACCTAGCTGACCAACATCACTTTTTCTCAAACTCTTCACAAGTGATGTATATGTGGGTCTATTAAAAAGCAACATTTCCACAACTCATCCTGTCTGGCCTACTAAGTAACATTTCTGCTACAATCCCCGTTTTTCTCATTTATCAATTGTCCCTTTCTATTTTGGGTCATTCCATTAGCTCTCCAACTCCCTATTATTTAGCCAATTTTACCCAAAAGACAAAACATCACACAGAATCAGTTCACTCTCCGTTTCTGAAGTGTCTATGTTTTCAGTCTCTTCTTCTCTACTCTCTCTTCAGCCCATTTCATTCAGACTTTCTACAAACTCTCCATACTACTCCTGCCAAGGTTAACAGTAGCTTCAACATTGCCTCACCCCAAGGTTGGTTCTCGGTTGTGACCCCACTTCACTGGCCAGCACCCTCTGACCCAATGGTTGCTCTTGAGATTCCCTTCACTCAGCCTCCAGGTGAACAAATTTTCCTTCTGCCTTTCTACCCATTCATTCCCAGCCTTGTTTAGTTTTTGGGATTCCCCAGAGCTCTTTTTCTCCTGGATCTCTTACATAGCTGCTTATACTTCAAACCATTCTTGAACCAAACTTCATTCTCACACTAGTGAGTCGCAAATATATACCTTTACCGTGCCACTTCCTTGCCTGCAAGCTATCATGTTCAACTAGTAGTCTTGACTGCAATCTACTATGTTCAACTAATCTCACATGCCTAAGTTGATCTCCCAGCTCTTCCACACCTGAAACTTAACAGATCTGGCAGGTTATTTCCATTTGGGTTAAGGCTGACCTCATTAGCATTGATCAGGCTAAATTTGGATTTGCTGCAAGGATAAACACGCTGAAAACTGGACCAGCTTCCAGGAACCAACATCCATTTATTGTTATGTAGCATGTCTATGTCCCCTTCAGGTGTATCCATATCAGTTTTCTTGTAGGAGCCTGAATAGGACAGCGGTCTTTCTCTGAAACTCATTGGGTATGTGGCAGAGGAACAAAGAAAAACAAAGTGTGTGATGTCAGATAAAGCTTCTGCCACTTCCGTTGGGCAGGCAAGTCACTTGGCTTTCTCAATAGGCCAGAAATGTCAGGTTGAACCCTGCATTGGAGAAAACTAAAATAGTTGATGAATTTAAAAAAACAACAACAACAAAAATAAAATCAACCTACCCATTGGTCCGTGAACTGCTGCAGCTAAAATGTTTAGCTCTTCTCTCTTTAAAAATCTTGTCTATCAATAGACGTAGCTACTTCTCTGTTCTGGTGTCCTCTTCCAGACCTTGTTAATGTTTCTGCCTTGTTTCCCTGTTTGCCTTTCCAGTCTATCCTGCAGGTAATATCTAAAGTGATCGTTCTTAAAACACAAATCAGATCCAAACGTGCTTCTACCCCAAACTTTCAAATGGTTTATCGTTCACTCAAGTAAAAGCCAACATCTTTCAACAGCCTTGTAAAATCTGATCGTCTCCTCATCTGTCGCCTCTCTGCCTCCTCTTCATCTTCAGCTCACCCTCTCCCAGTCACCGTGATTCCCTTGCTGTCCTGCTATATACAGAGTGCAGCCCAGCTTGGGGATCTTTGCCCTGGAGTCTCCTCTTCCCGGAGCATGCTTCTGCCAGATCGCATAGCTCAGTCTGTCTTCTTCTCCAGGTGTTTGTGCAAAGGTCACCCCCACAATGAGAACCTATTTATAGTCTCAGCCCCCAGTCCTCACCTCACACCCTCTCCCTTTCCTGCTGCCTTGGTTCCCCTGCAGTCAGATCTTTTTCTCATCTGCTTTTGTCTCTCTCACTCTATTAGAATGTACATTTCTTGACTACACATATCATTACCTACCTATTTCATTCATTATTGTAACAGTATAATATAAAACTGCATCTAAATCACTCAGTCTCAATAAACATTTTTTTGATACAGACATCAGTGAGTAGCAATGAACATGAAAGGCTTTAAGGAATGAGAATGTAGGCATAGTTTAAAGATGTGGTGGGGGGAAATAGCAAATATCAAGCAATCACATGAATCAATGCTATTGCTAAATTATTTGTTTCAAATCAGAGAAAATAAAAACAATGAGTAAGGAAAGCAACACTATCATATCATTAAATATTCCAGTTATAAATTGATAATATTGAGGCCAAACTTAAATCCAAATTTGAAAGTGTGTTTATTTTCTTTTGTCTACCAAAGGGGGAAAAATAGCACGCCATTTCACAAACTTCTGTGCCACACTTGGTATAAAAATAACAATTCACTACAGGTTTGACTCCAGATTAAAAGGAGACAGCTTTTTGTCCAGACTGATTATCTACATGCTAGGCGGACGGGACCTCAAAAAAGGCTTCCTCCACCATTTGCCTCCGGGCTGAGTAAACATGGTTGTGGGAGGCTGCACTTGAAGACAGAGATGATGAGCAGCATCCCTGTCCTGTGTTCACTAAGTGGCTTCTCGCCTGCTGTGACAAGAAGTGTCCCAGACATTATCAGATGCTCTGGGGGAGGAAGGGGACTGGACTGGGCTTATCACTCCATTGAAAACCACAGCCCCGGAGGATAACTCAGCCTGGGCAGTAAACACTCCCGGGAGGCCTCACACTGTGTGCATAAGATGCACTATGGGATTATGACGGAAATGCAATACCAGAAGGCGAGCAGATTATTCAGTGTAGGATTTATGGAATGTTTCACAAAGCTTCTGTTACAAAGAGGCGCCCGTGGCTTTATCCTAGCCTTTCTTTTGCTTGGCAGTGTAGACAGATGTACACTGGAAAGTAAAAGTTCCCAAGGCAATCAGGCCATTAATGTTTTAACTGTGTAATGTTGAGTCCAAGAGAAAAGAGGGCAGCTTCATCAGGGTAAAGAGAAGAAAACTGGAGGCCACGGGCAGGAAGCTCATTCTGGAACTTCATCCATACCTTCAGAGTGACCACACAAGGACAGCCGCGGAGGGAAAAAATTCAACCACCAACAGTCATTTAGGGTTGATTCTGGATGGTAGCTTCCACAAAAAGTGAAATGGTAATTTGAGAATAATATGATACATTTAACCAAAATGACGTAACTTCTTTACTGCTATCGAGTTTGGTACTAGCATTTCTAATTCCAAATTAAATAATTCAAAACCAGAAGGAACTCAGCCACAGTCTTTTTTTTTCTTTTTTTTTTAAATATAATTTTTTATTGAAAAAAAAATTTCCGCCTCCTCCCCGCCTCCCATTTCCCTCCCCGTCTCCCTTTTCCCCTCCTCCTCCCTCTC
>NW_026067987.1:5021138-5032321 GCF_014885135.2 Alexandromys fortis | reverse complement strand
AGAGAAAGTTTATGGTATAAACTATCTCCGAACCATTTTCATTGCCTTTGGGGCTTTATTCTTTATTTAGCCACATATCATTCCAATCACTACCATTCGAGAGCCTGTTCGAAATTCAGAGTGTTCTCTGCAGGGTATTATTAGCCAGCTGCTCCCTACATTAAAACTGTGTTCCCACTATTTATCTTTCAAGACCACCCACAGCCCACACGTCCGTGGGGATTAACCCGTCTCTGTATAATACCCTCTGGTCATCTATTTGTACTAATACTATAACTCTACCACCTGCACCACAACCACGGCACGATAATCCGATCTCTTGTAGCAACCGTTACTTTCATTTGAAGTCAAGGCTTAATCTTGTTCAGCTTCCCAGATCAAGCTCCCTTGAGAGCATCTGCCATCATTTTAAGGGTGAATTTTAAACATTTAACTGCAAGTCAAGTGCCAACAGAATAAATGGTTCAACTAAGTAAAGTCCCCTAAAAATAACTGCAAGTAATTTTATTCATTAGCAACTTGTATAGAACATAGTTCCATTTCAATGTGTTTCGGTCTTTACCCACACTTCCTGATGCCCTCATGAGGCTGGGATTGAAATTTATGGAACTCACTCCACCTCAGCATATAAATGAGAAAATAGAAACTGCATGCAGTACTTGAATGGTGTCAAAAATGGGTAATAATGAGGGAAATTAATGTCATTTGAACTCACACTTATTTTGACTTTCACTTCCTAAACAAAATTTATCCAAATGAATTTACACCTTTCATTAAAAACAAGAAACATTAGTTCTCTCTCTCTCTCTCTCTCTCTCTCTCTCTCTCTCTCTCTCTCTCTCTCTCTCTCTGTGTGTGTGTGTGTGTGTGTGTGTATGTGCGTGTGTATATGTGTGTATGTGCGTGTGTATGTGTGGTATACGTATGTATAATGTATATTTTTCTTTCCCTCAAAATGATGGGGAAAAGTACCTGTGTCCAGGCTCTTTCCTAAGTGTTATGTAAGAGGAATTAAAGGCCACCTTTCTCTGCTCTTGAGCCTCAAAATACAACAAGCAACCAACACAAGGCTCCCAGATGACAAAACCACAGAAAAATTGTCCAAGAATTTATAGAACCTTAAATAATAGTATACTGCCTAGCATTTATCATTATACTAAATATGCAACACACTCTTATATGTATATACACACACACAGAGTCAATTAAAATTCCCAAAAGTCTCCTTGGTTAAAAATCATTTTGGGGGCCCATTTTACAGACTAGGAGCATTAAGGAACACAAAGAGTCAATAGCTGGAGAATCACCACCCAGCTAGAGAGTGGCAGAGACTGACCTGGACCCAGATCTGGTCTTCCTGGTCTACCCACCTAACCTCTGCCTAAGCTTTGTGCATTCAAGATACAGGGTCAGGGAAAAGGGAAAATCATCTCAGCCAAGCTTTGCTACTCAGTAACACGATGTATTGTTTATCATTCTTTTTGTTCTATGTTTAAACTCTCCAATGTAACATAGGCATATATATTGTATAAGAACATATAAGTAGATATATACACGTAAATATGCACACATAATCAAGCTTTGCTACTCAGTAACAAGATGTATTGTTTATCATTCTTTTTGTTCTATGTTTAAACTCTCCAATGTAACATAGACACATATATTGTATAAGAACATATATGTAGATATATACACATACAAATGCACACATAAATATATTTTACTAGGGATCCCTTTCCTTGGAATGAGAAATACATACACCAAATATGCAAAAAATATATATTTCAAAGAAGGGAAGGAAAAACCTTTATACTTTCTAGGAGTTCTAGAGATAACATGCGTAGATCTCTCATGAGATTCAAGAAAAATCAACCACAACTTTGAACACTATGCTGGGAACAAAAGGGTTTGGACTTCAGGACACCGACGTTGAAATTCTCTGTTTCGGGAGAAATTGAGTCCTCGTTAGGGCTATGAACTCTTTTCCATTAGCAGCGAGGCCCGAGCGCTCGCCTTCCTGTACACCCTCGAGTGAGAACTGAATTATGTATGACTGGCTGCCTGAGGAAGAAAATAACTGCTCCAGGAAGGGGGGAGCCGAGCAAGGGCTAAGTGAAGGGCTGCCATTTAGCTTGGAAAGTGCAGCAGCTGTGGCCTGTTTTCACTAATATCTGACATGTTGCTTTGGCCATTGGCCAAATGGAGCTGTACCCAACACTTCTCCCATCCTTCCTCTGCCTCTAGGCTCCTTTGTAACCGCTACTTGAGACTGCAGTCCACTCCAATCAATGCTTCGGTTCCTTCCTCCCCTTAGAGTGCAGGCATCCCACCCTAATTAATTAACCCAACACCAGCTTCACCCAGGACCTTCCCACACTCTGCCCCTTCCCGAAGCCCTGAGACATCAGCACATTCCTGATTTCATCACTTGTCAACTCCCTTTCTGGTAAAGACCAGTGTCCCCTTTCCCTGACCTGGCCTCTGATGTGATCTCACTTTAAAGTAACCCACTTTAAGAGACAGTAACAAATGCTGCCTTTTTCCTGTTTGGTTTGTTTATCCCCTTTCACTGGGCCGGTTAGGGCTGAAGACCCGAGGACTTGCGCGGGGAGCCTAGGAAGACAGCGTGTGCATTTGATGTGTGGTTGAGCTCGGTGCTGGGTCTGTCACTATGTTATGTTCATTTTACCTATGGACCTTACATGAGTTTCTTAAGCCTCTGTCACTCGTTCGAAGCCTCACCAAGATCCCGTTAATCTGTTCTGTTCTGTCATAAGTGCCAATGCTATAATCTAAATAAATAACTATATAGAAAATAGCTGCCCCCAAGGAAACTTATATTTTAGAGGGGACAGCTGCTAATTAGCACATCAATTTAAAAATATTGACAGTCGATAAACAATATCAAGGATGAGGAAAGGAACAGGAGTGCCGTGGGTGTCAGGGACTTGAGGGTAGGAAAAAGGATGGGAACCCAACATAAAACAATCAGGAGGCGCCTGATAAGATGCTTGGCCAGATATGAGGAGATAGGAATGTGAACCACGGGGGCCTTCTGGGGAAAAACATTTCCAACAGCAGAAGCAGCAGTATAAGGGGCTTGAGTTGGGAATGCCTCGCAGGGAGCCCTGGGGGACCAGCAAGTGTAGCTATGAATGGTGGGGGGGGGGGTTAGAAGGCAATAATAGTGGAGCAGAGAGACACAGCACACAGCACAGAAGGACTGGAAAACGGCTTGTACTTTGACTGGAATGGGAAACCACTAGCTAGTATTGATTACAAGAATAATGGGATTGGATCTGCCTCAGAGAAACCTCAGCTAACTCCTGTATAAAATAGGAATGACAATGGAGTGACTTAGCCAAAAGTGAAATCATAAGCACACACACACACACACCTGTGAATCCAGCACTTGGAAGATGGAGACATGGTAGACGTGGGCTCAAAGCCCAACCTAGCTACATAATCGGCACAACAATGAAAACTAATCAAGACTGGCATACCAGCTCGAATCCCACTGCTACCACTGTCCAGCAGTTCATTGATTTCATCACATTAATCTAAGCCTTAGTCTCTTCAACCCCCCACCCCCGCCTTTAAGGCATAACTGCTAATAGTTCCCATTTTTAAGTTCCAAAGAGAAGCAGTGAGTGTCCAGGTGCTCATCTTAGTGCCTGGTTCACAGGCACATCAAAAACATGCTGACCTTGTCAGGCTGGGGAAATCCGTGAGACCATGTGAGCCAGTGTGCCGTGCATGATGCACTGAACAGCATAGGGAGCACATTTGAAAAGAGTCTGGCAATAAGAGTTCACAAATTACTCCCAGGAGTCGCAGGGTTGAGAAAATGTTGGTTGAGCTCAGCTCTGTGAAGATCTCTGTGGCATGAAAATGCCATGTGTCCTTTGGTTGAAGAGAGGATATATTTTATGTATGCACACCCCTACATGTGAACACATGACTTGTGTATAGGGAGATATGATATTGATGGTTGTGGAATATTTGTTTAACTATACAAAGATGAGTTGCTCTTTTACCTGGCCTGCCTAAGACATCTGATTGGTCTAATAAAAAGCTGAATGACCAATAGTAAGGGAGGAGGTATAGGTGGGACTTCTAGGCAGGGAGAGCAGGAGGAGGTGAAATTTAGGACTGGGGAAGAAAGAAAAAAAAAATGCCAGGGAGACACCATAGGCCAGACAGACAGAAATGAAGGAAGCAGAAAAGTAGGACATACACAATGAATGAAAGGTAAAAAGGCCCGAAGCAAAGCGTAGATAAATAGAAACAGGTTAAATTAAGTTCATAAAGATAGTGGAACAAGCCTAAGCTAAGACCAGGCATTCATAATTAATAACAAGTCTTCGTGTCATTATATGGGAAGCTGGTTGGCAACCCAAAGAAATTTCCAACTATATCTGAGGGTTAAATTTAGGGCCTCACATATGCTAGCAATTGAGCTAAACTACATCTCCATTTTTGTTTTTTGTTTTTTGTTTTTTTGTTTAGGGTTAGGAGGATCACAAGTCCAAATTCTGCATGGGTTGCAGAATAAGTTCAAGTCCATCTTGGGCAAATTAGTGACCTCACAATCCCAAGCATGGAATTATAGTTAATGAAACACCAGCCCTGAATGCTTATTATTATTATTATTATTATTATTATTATTATTATTATTATTTAGAAAAC
The DNA here is from genome assembly GCF_014885135.2 of Alexandromys fortis. Lineage (NCBI taxonomy): Eukaryota > Metazoa > Chordata > Mammalia > Rodentia > Cricetidae > Alexandromys > Alexandromys fortis. The sequence continues at coordinate 5,027,632 of NW_026067987.1, read as the reverse complement.
TCATTGAGGCAAGTCTCCATATGTTGCTGGGCCCTGTTGAGTATAAAAATAAGAACTGGTGTTGTTTGTTGACTTAAAGAAAGAGCAGAGCTATTCTCCAAAGAATAATAAGCATTGCCTAGCAACAGCAGAGTGCCGGCCCCAACAATGATATTCAGTAAACTACAGGCAAATTCAGTGAGATGGGGACCTGGGATGATCATTCATTGGTTAAGAGCTCTTGATACTCTCTCAGAGGACCCAGCACCACATGGTGGCTCACAACTGTCTCCAGCTCCAGTTCCAGGGGATCTCCAGGTACAAAGACACACACACAGGGAAAAGTTCCCATACCCAGAAAATGAAAAGATTTTAAATGTTAAAAAAAAAAGATATTGTGATAGGCAATGATACAGAACAGGTAATTATTATCGGGCAGTGGTGCAAAGCCACCCTCCCTTCGTTGCTGTCTAACTTCTTTTTTAAATAAACAACAACAACAACATCCACCAGAACAACTTCATCTTGACTCTGAAGATTGCTGTATTATCAGTCTCTTGAAAGAAAGAAGTGGGACTCACCAGCTGGTAGGTCACAGTCCAGATCTGGAATTTATTCATTTCCAGTAAAAGTGATTCCCCACCTCCAGCCGCAGGCAAGAGTCCTGGAGGGCGGTTTGAGTTTCTGACAGCTTTGCTTCATTGCTCAAATGTCACACAATTCAAGCTTCATTGTTTTTTTCTTAGACCTGGGCTACCTTAGTCTGTCTTCATCTCCTTTGCATAACACATACATACAGACCCACACACATACATACATATACTCATATACACATACACACACACATACATATACTCATATACACATACACTCACTTACATACATACTCATACACTAGCATTAGCATGCATCATACACACGCACTAGCATGTATACACATACACACACTAGCATGTGTATGCACACACATGCACTCGTGCACGTGAACAATTGCACGGTCCTGCAAACAGAGATGCTTGGAAAATCAAGTATCCTAAGTTGGCTTTAGCAGCCACCTCTCAAGAAGAAAGGGGGGGATTAATTGATTATGCCTGTAGCTTCTCTCTTAACCAGTGGGTCTTGGCTCATTCCTTTCTTGGAGGACTGACAATATTTAATGTTTGCACTCTCAACTTACCTAATAAAAAGCAGTGATGTCCTCTAAAGTCAAGTGGGAAGTTATCCTTCTCTCCTTTTCCCTTTAAAAAAAAAATCTCAAAAAGAGAAGAGAAGATGTATTATTATTCCCAGAGCCAGGGAGTATTCTCCGAGGTACACAAACCAAAACCACTGACAAACTTTCATATACAATTTCAAAAATAAGACTAAGCTCTGTGTATAATTCTGTTTGTCAAATGGCACAAAAATGACAGACTATGGAGTTACAGCAGCTCGTTAGGCCTCCTGATTACCTACTGTCTACTTTATCCTCCCTTGCCTCCTCACCTCATGTCCTGCTAAACTGTACCCTGAAATCTTATCTCACCCTGTTGAGAGATCCAGTCTGTCTCTCCAGAGCGAGTGCTCTGCAATGCCCCTTGTTCACACACCCTCCGGCTCCAGGAGACAGGTACACTCAACTTTATTTCCAAGGGAGCCATCGGGGCTGGAAAGACCACTCAGTGATTAGGAGCACACTCTGCTCTCATGGGAGGCTGAGTTCACATCTCAACACCCACATTGAACACCTCACAACTGCCAAAGGGATACGACACCTCTGGCCTCTGTACATTCACGTCTGCATACCTACAGAGGTGCTCACATACCTGCCATTTAAAATAATACAAATAAATCTTTTGGAGAGAGGTAAAGGTGATATTTTTATCTTTATTCAACAGAGGTATGTGGTTAGAGTAATAACATACAAATCACAAAGACATCGAGATGTGTATCATATAAGATATTCATCTCTATATCTTTAGGACAGGCACATCTAGAGATCTTAACTACAGCGATAACTTATTCCTAAACCAGTTCTATTTTGTTGCAAGCAGAGGGTTGACCACACCTGTCCAGACTACTGGAAACCTGAAATATGAAATATGTCCTCACTGATTTGACAACAGTCGCAAGGAAAATGCAACCTAAGGAACTCCTCCAAGAGATCTATATTCTCTATTTTCCCAAAACCACCTCTACCCTGTAGAGTAGTCGCCGGATGCAGAGATGGCAAGATATCCATTCTCTTAAAAAATCAGTTCCTCCTTACAGCCTTCTTGAATTGGCCGCTTTTTTCCCCTCTTGCCGCCTCTCCTCTTCTCCTCCAGAGGGCGCGGTTTCCAATGAGTCTCAATGAAAATTCTTTGCTAGGTCTTACTTTGCTAGGAACGCGGTAGTGGGGGTGGGCACGGGGTGGAGGGAGGGGGCGGTCTGTGCACCCAAACCCTTCTCCTGGCTATGGCCCCTCGTCCTTGCATATGGTCTCAACTTTTACTAAAGTCTGGCCTGGGTATGAGCTGCTCCTCCTGGTGCTTAGCCAGGAGATGCCAGGCGCTCCCCACAAAAACCCTACCGTTAGCTGCCCTCTTCTCCAAGCTCCTTAGATCCCTGAAGGGGGACATCTGATCAGGAAGTTAGCATCTTTCAAGGAGAACAAAGCTGACGTGAAACCAAAACAGCTAGCTCCATACTAGACTCGCTAATTCCGTTATTAATTTTTCCCTTGTTTGCCCACTCATCGGGTACCCTGTCCTAGGTGGGGATACAGGAGCCCTAAGCCCTCACCCTCTATCTCTCTGGTCCTTTCCTTTGTCAACTGGCCAAAGACAGAAGAATGCCTTTCCTGTTACTAGACTGGGACTGACTTCCTCCTTAGCCTGCTGGGATCTGTTAAGAAGCCAGGAGCAGAGAGGGGAAACTTAGCCAAAAGGGCTGCATAACTGCGTGCTTCCGAAGCATCACACCTGTGCACTCCAGGGGTCTGTCTGGCCAGCGTTACAGGGTCTCATGCACAGCCCTTTCACTGCGGCTGCGCAGACAACACCTGGAGGCGAGGCCTGCTGGATTCTGAAACTTGACATCCTCAGACTACAGAACACCCAGCCAGCACTTAGCCCAGTGAAAATCGATGACTAATAAATGATTTGGGTCCAGACTGGATGGAGCGTTTCCACCTTTGTGTTCTTTTATTTGATTGTGATTTACAGTTGATCGTACAAGGGACAAATGTTTGCCGCCATGCTGGGAGTCGTGATGCCTAGAGTTTCCATAGATAAAGAGGCTCATACGAACCTGTATATGTGTTGTATACATGTGTGCTCATATACATATAGTATAAAAGTAGAAGCGAAACTGTCTATGAGACAAAGGCACTAACAGGACCATGGGAGCAAGAAAAATGAGGGTAGAGAGTATGAGGGGAACATGTTGGATGTACACTGTGTACCTGTAGGAAAGCTTTAAAAAAAAAACAGGATAAAAATAAACATTTGAAAGAAAAGGAAGAATCATTCATTTCCTGACCTACCCCCCACACACATATGTCTTCCAAAGCAATTTCCTGTCACTAAATAACTTTTTCTGGCAATTCCTTGTTTCTTCATGACTTCCAGCGTAAAGTTAAATTTTTAAATAATAAAAAAAAGTTCTGAACTATCCAAATAAACCTATCAAAAAACAACAACAACAAAAAAGTTATGTGCTAACTCTTCTTTGCCCATATGTCAGATATGTGTTGCAGTGAACTTCTGGAGGGTAGAAGTATGAATCCGAGAGTTGGCACCAGGGAAAGGGTCCTTCCCTATTCCCTTTCACACTGATGGATGCCCACAGCCCTCATGCCTTGGCTTATGGTTCCCTGAGCAATCACTGCCTCTGTCTCAGTGTGTCCACCTTCCTCTGTGTTTGGGTCCAGTTTCTCCTGGTACTTTAAGGCCACCTGAATCCAGAATGATTACACTGATAAAGACTTTCTCAAAGGTTACATCCACAAGTCTCAGGAAGACACAGGGTGTGAAATGACACAGTTCAACCCACAGCATGTTTATCTGGGCAATCTCCAAACTTTAATCTCAGAAACTGTCAGAATTAGTGAGGATGTCGATCAACCTCACCTACATGATATGTCCAGCTAATGGTAGTCTTTTCAAGTACACCTAAAACATTAATCAAAGAAAGTCATGCAAGACCCAAGTGGCAACCAGTTCTAGAGGACTGAAATCATATTCACTTTTTTAAATTGCAAATAATATTAAAATGGAACCCAATGGCAAACAGAAAATTCAAAGCCTCAAATACACAGAAATTATTATAGAAGAGACTCTACAGTACAAACTTCTAAATTTCTTATAGGTTCAAAAAAGAAGTCAAAATGAACACTAGCCCCATGTGGGAACACAGTCCTCTAATCTCAGCACTCAGGAAGCAGAAGCAGGTAGATCTCTGTGAGTTCCAGGCCAGTCTGGGCTACATAATGACTGCTAGACCATTCAGGGCTACATAATGAGACTGTCTCAAAAAAATGAAAAAGAAAATTAATTTAGAAACATTTTGAACTGGATACTACTAAAGATATAATGGACTCAGTGTCTGTTTCTTAGAGACTTACCCAGAAATTGGTTGAAATTGTGAATATTTGATGTAAAAAGTTCGAGAAGCACAAGGGTGAAGGGGTCTCAGTTGCAATTTCATAAATGATCTTTAGGTTGATCATTTGTTTTAAACATACTCTTTTATTCCATTAAAATATTGATTTCTAAAACACAGTGTATCTACTGTGTTCTGAGGTATAGGTATACTGTGGCATTCTTCGGAAATAGGCAAACTCTTAAATAAAAGCAAAGCAAGATTTACAAGGTTCTAGAAGCTTAGGTAGCTCTTAAAGGAAAAATTTAAACAATCATATATATATATATAGGTACATATATATTCTTATGTTTATATATATACCTATTAAATATAATGCCAATTTTTCTCTTGGTTTTCTAATTCATGACCCATGAACCTAGAGGTTTGATGAGCCTTGACAAATATTCAGATCATTCCATTGCATGGACGTTTCTCTGGAAAGGGGTTAACACATACACACATACACACACACACACACACACACACAGTAAATGTAATAAAGTATCAGTTGCTGAAATAAAAGTGTTTTTCAAGATTATTCTTTACTCTTTGTGTTGTCTTCCCTTCGGAGACCCTTTTCGGGCCCCTCTGTGTTACTGACACGCTGGATGTCCACACTGGGAGAATTACAAACTATTGGAAATAATCCTTCTTAATGTGAAGGAAGAGCAGATGGAGTAACACAGCCCAGCCTTGTTGGAGACCCTCGACTTGTTTAAATTTAGTAGCTTTACCATTCTTTACAGAGCTGGCTTAGAATAAGCAAAGCAACAGCTTTCATCCTTCGTCTGAAGCCAAAAACATAAATGCAACTCTGCACATTTTTTATTTGAAAGCATTCACAAATGACATGCAAGGCATAACTGTCGGCCAAATGCTATAGCTGAGCATATGAGGGAAAAATAAGAGAAAGAAAGAGAGAGAGAGAGAGAGAGAGAGAGAGAGAGAGAGAGAGAGAGAGAGAGGAGAGACTATTCCTTTAAGCTTAGGAGCCACTTAGGAATCAATTCTTCATTTATTATTATTAAATTATAAATGAAATTAGAAAAAGCATGTTTACAGTACTATGCTTTGTATATACTCTTTGGGCTAAATGTCCAGGAGAACTTATAAAATTTCAAGTAACTAGAGGGAGGAGAGCGATGGGAGGATCTGTGGGACTTGATAGACAGCTAGTCTAGGCAAACCAGTGAGATCCAGGCTGTAAAGGAACCTATAAAAGATGGCAGAAGTCATCCTCTTGCCTTCCTACACACGCTTGTACACATGAACACCTACACACATAGAAACATATGCTCATGAAATAGGAATACATGAAAGTCTAAACAAGATTCATGGATTTTTTTTGTTTTGTTTTGTTTTTCAAGACAGAGTTTCTCTGTATAACAGTTCTGACTGCCCTGGAACTCACTTTGTAGACCAGGCTGACCACAACTCACTGAGATCCACCCGCCTCTGCCTCCCAAGTGCTGAGATTAAAGGCATATGCCACCAGTACAAGGCTAGAACTGTTTTCTTCTTTGTTTGTTTGTTTGTTTTGTTTTTTAATTCAACAAGAAAATGGTGAGAGAAGGAGCTTGGTGAGTCCATGTGGACTAAAATTAGTGAAGTAAATGATTACTAAAAGGAAAAAATCTGTACACGTATCTGAATGTGTCTGTTTAGAATAATATTTTCGTCTTTTTTCCATTGTATACTTTTAGCTCCTTTATCGAAAATCAGGTGTTCATAGGTTTGTGGGTTAAAGTCAGGGTCTTCTATTCGATTCCATTGGTCAACTTCTCTGTTTTTATGCCAATACCAAGCTGTTTTCAATACTGTAGCTCTGTAATAGAGTGTGAAGTCAGGGATGGTAATGCCTCCAGACGTTCCTTTATTGTATAAGATTGTTTTGGCTATCCTGGGTTTTT
>NW_026067987.1:5016822-5020752 GCF_014885135.2 Alexandromys fortis | reverse complement strand
GGCAGTTTGGATGCTCACATTACTAGATGTGGATGGAGGTGGGTGGTCCTTGGACTTCCCACAGGGCAGGGAACCCTGATTACTCTTTGGGCTGACAAGGAAGGGGGACTTGATTTGGGGAGGGGGAAGGAAATGGGAGGCGGTGGCAGGGAAGAGACAGAAATCATAAATAAATAAATAAATAAATAAATAAATAAATAAATAAATAAATAAATAAATAAAAATTTTTAAAAAATAAAAAGAATAACATTTTCCTGCAAGTTAAACTGGTCCGGAGCAAATACGGCAGCTATGAGAGAAATAGACTGCAGTAAGTGAGCTATTTACTCATCCAGTGCCAGATTAGGAGAATTATTCTATTTAGCTCACCGAGAATACTTGAAAGATGTCAGCCACTGCACACACGTGCATGCATGCACACGCGCATACACGCATGCACACATACACACAATGACTACATGACAGTGGCTAGTGGATGAATACCTTGAAGACTAGTCAGCATCGCACACCATGAGGCATGCAGGTACCTTATCCAGGGTTCAGGTTTTTTCTGCCTCTGAATAAAATGCTTACCACACATCCTCGATTATGATGGTAGCATCCACCCTGGAGTCCACTTCCACCCTGGAAAGCGGGTATTTAATAGACATGAGTAGGTGTGTGTGTACTGGCTGGTCTCATTGCTGTCATCCAAGGAGCACTTAAGGGAGAAAAGATCTCTTTGGGCCCACCATTCAAGAGGACACGTCCATCATGTCAGGGAAGGCATGGAGGCAGGAGGGCGGGGCCACTGTTATCTTCTATGTGCAACCAAGAAGCAGAATGATGATGGGGAAATGGGACTTGGCTATAAAAACCTCAGAACACCCTAAGGACCCACCACTCCAGCAAGGCTCCACCTTTAAAAGAGTCCATGGCCTTCTCAAATAATGCTATCATCTAGGAACAAAGTATTCGAACACATGAGTCTGGAAGGGACATTGCACATCGAACCCTAGCAAATCTTGATTGTTTATTTTCAGAAAGGATGCTCTGAAAATGATACTATTGCTAAACACACCCTCCTGACACTTCAGGTGAGTTCTAGCAATGCATTTTCCACATTAGGTATGAGTCTGGGAGGGGCATTTCACATTCAACCCCCATCAAATCTTGATTTATTTTTCATTAAATGTGAGTCTTGCTTCAGAATTCTATCAGAGGTGCTAATAGATGCATTCGTGTAACAGGGTAGATGGATGCAATGAAATTGTGAATCCAGGGGAAAAGACTCTCCGGATGGAACATCACCTTCTGCTATCTAAAATTCCCCACATGCTGGCTGGTTAGAGAGTTTGTCAGGCTTGAATGATGCATGAGACTCTGGGTTCCATTCACAGGGATACCAAAATAAACAAATAAATAAAGCAGGCCCCAAGAAAGCCCAATGAGCCAAGGCCATTGTCTCTGCTGCTGCTTTTCCCTGACGACCCACACGTCATGAAATCAATAAGACACACTATCAATCTGAGCTTCCTAATGCTGCCTGACATTAAATACACCAAGCTGAGGTTTAAGCTCATTTGTGTTGCTTCATTCCCCAGTGACATTTAATATGAAGAAGAAAAGCTGTAGCATTCTAAAACCACCGTTTAGCCATCCTTATTGCTGCCCATAAAGACTCCTGCCTCGTGTCCTTAAATTATTATAAATTGTGTGGGGGCAGTCCCAGATGTTTCAGACTCAAAGGCCCACAGGGCAAGGTTGGTTCACATGAAGAGATGGAGACAGATGTGTGTGCCCCTCCTAAAGTGGGCAGTCATACTCTACTCTACCTGCCTACAGACAAAAACATGAAGAGCATCCAAGATTTGTCTCTGGATAACGTAGGTGCTTAAATATTTATGTAAATTATAGATTTTGAAACGTAGGCACTAACTCTAAATTTCCATAATACTGTGTAGACTTACATGGCTTACCCAGAAGCAAATGTGACACAAGTCAGTGAACCCCCGGGAAAAGAATTTCTTAAAATCAGGTTTGCACCAGGGGGTGGTGGCGCACACCTTTAATCCCAGCACTTGGGAGGCAGAGGCAGGCAAATTTCCATAAGTTCAAGGCTAGCCTGGTCTACAAGAACTAGTTTCAGGACAGCCAGGGCTGTTACACAGAGAAATCCCAGTCTCAAAAAGAAAAAGTAAACAACAACAACAACAAAACAGGTTTGTTTCTGAAGGCCATGAGAAATTGAACATGTGACAATAGCCAAAGCACCAGTGATCTCACTCTAGTAACGCCACTCTAGTAATGGTCTCTGGAGTACTTCCAAGATAACTACACATCAGTAGACTCTGAGTTATAACCATCCTCCCTCCGCCGGACTCTAGCTCTCAGATAAGGGCATGGCCCTGAGCTGACCACTCAAAGGGGATGACATGTATTTCAATGTGAACTTCCTATAACTTACAAACTGTACTCAGATCAGGAGTCGTGGGACTCAACGAGAATCCCAGTGTGTAGCAGGCTGAAGTAGGAACATTACCAGTTCAAGTGCAGGCTCAACTACATGGTAAGGTATTGTCTCAAAAAAAAATTCAATCAATCAATCAATCAATAAAAAATAATAAAACCTTTATACAAAGAAAATGAACTGACTCACTATAGCACCAGCAAGATGGCTCAGTGTGCAAAAGTGCTTATTACACAAGCCTAAGGGCCTGTATTCAGTCCTTGGAAGTCTCTGGAGGAGAGAACTAACTCCTGAATGTTGTTCTCTAAACTACACACACACACACACACACACCACGTACACACACACTACACACACACACACACACACACACACCCTCACATAAAAAATCATAAACTAAGTAAATTTCTAAAAATTCACTGTGGAAAATTTTATAAATATAACCAGAGAGGAATCTCTTTACAATATGTCTCTTCTAAAATGTCTAGAGACTTGAGACTCTAGACTCATGTTGTTTTTTGAAAATTATCGTCAGGCCCCAATGTGCTTTTTGGTAGTCTTTTTAAACACACATGCACTCAATAAATACCAAATCCCTAAAGGAAAACAAACATAATTATGAGAAGATCAACTTCAGCTCGCCTCACGGGGCAGCAACACAGATCTTTCCAGTTTGTCCAGAATATAGTGCTATTCGTCAAAAAAATGCAAACCTTCCCCACGAAAACAGCCTTCCCCAAACTACCTGGTAGTCATCATCATCCCATTCTGGGAGTCTCAAAATGTCAATGAATCTTGAATTATTACCCTGTAATAATAAAAATTACAAATCCACACTAGAAACTTAACAAGATACATACAGTTATTACATCATGGAGGATGTCATTTATATGAGAAGACAAAATACAAGTGACATAAAGTGTTAAAAATCTGAATAATGACTCTAGAATGAATGTTTACTGGGAGGGATAGAAAAATGCCTGTATCCACATTAGAAAGGGGAGGAAAAGCTAATACAGTTCCGGTAAGTTAGAATATATTAAATTATATGAAATATATGTACATGTTTAAAATAAGTAAACACAGTTATAATAACAAGTATATGTCAATAATGATAAAAATAGGGCTGGGTATGGTGGCAACCATTTTTAAAGCCTAACACCCAGGAAGCAGAGGTGTTTGAGCTCTGTGAGTTAAAAACCAGCCTCAGTTATATAGTAAGACCCTATCTCAAATAATTATAATATAATAATAAGCATATGTTAGCAATTTGTCCAGGTTTTTATAATAGGTCCTCCACTAAATCTCTTACTAATAAAAGATAACTTTCAGCTTTTAATTTTAGATTAGCAAGTCACATTTTCCTGGAGGATTCTAATTAGCACAAACAAATGGCCAGCAGGTTCCTTCTAGCTGAGAAGAAGGAAAGAAAGAAAGAAAGAAAGAAAGAAAGAAAGAAAGAAAGAAAGAAAGAAAGAAAG